>NC_079504.1:65343735-65481981 GCF_030052815.1 Hevea brasiliensis | reverse complement strand
GAATTTAGATGTAAGTATGTTCCTGACACATATGTAGATATGAAGCTACAGAGTTTCTCGGTTGAAGCAAGGAACAGGATCAGAATGAGTATGAGAGAGACTTTTCCTGCCTCAGCCACTATGCAGGAAGCCTACTCACTACCAGTAGAGACAGATGCAAACGGTTTGAGGCCTAGTTTGAGATTGCAAGTGGTTGGGTTTCGACATGACAACTTCTCTATGTTGATATCACAGGCCCTTGAATTGGAAAGGATAGAACTGGAAGGGGCGTCTGAGAAGGTAATCACTGAAAAAGAGAAGAGCAGTAAGCCTATAAATCAGAGTCCAAGTAACAATTCGGGTAAGAGGAAAAGCTTTGGGGGACCAAGTAACAGAGGATCTAGTAGGGGAAGATTCTCAGGGCAGAGGCTACCTAGATCTGGACAGCAGACATCTAGGGGTTCCCTTTCCTACCCGTGCTTGTGAGACTTATGGCAGGACTCATGGAGGAGTATGTTATAAGGCCATAGGAGCCTGTTACAACTGTGGTGGAAGTGGGCATTTTGCTAGAGAATGCACTAGTGCTTGTAGATCTGGGCCGCTTACCACCACTGAGGGATCTATTCAAGGTTCTGCTTCCAGAGGACAACAGATAGCTAGTAGAGGCCAAGGCAGGGGTAGAGGTAACACTTCTAGCAGCCAGGGCACAGTGAGCCAACCAGAGTAGAGTGGTGCACCAGTCAGGGTGTACACCATGTGCCAGAGGGATGAAGCTGAGAATCAGATGTTGTGGCTGGTACTTTTTCCATTTTTAATAGAGATGTATATGTGCTGTTTAACCCTGGTTCTACACATTCTTATGCTAGTACTAGTATTGCATACTCTGATACCATAATGTAACAGCTCAATCCATCTCCAGTCAGTATTGTCCGCTTTGGCCCGTGGGCCTCACAGATTTATCCCTTAGGAGGTTTCATTCCCAAAAGCGTGTTGACCAGGTGAGGAAGGCTCCCACATATATGGCCTAAATCTTTCCTTCCCATTTCTGATGTGGGACACGAATCCACCCCAGTGCGTAGCTGATTGAACAAGCATGTCCCAACCCCATCCCTAGGTCGTGACAAGGTGACTTTGAACGGTGGCAGATCTGGTCGAAGCTCTGTCCGAACACTACTACGGTTGCAGCTACTGTGGCAGCTGCTGATCTCCAGTACCTACACGATGGAAAATCAACGCGCTAAGCATAACACTTAGTGGTGCATAATTTATAATAACAATAACTAAACAATTTAAATAATAATTATATATATGGTAAATTTCATAATTTCCAGGTATTTTACATTTTCATTTCACTTTGGAAACAATTTAAATTATCAGGATCTTTTCTGTTTATTTATTATATTTTGTCTTAATTAATTATTATCAATGCCCAAGAAACCTATAACAGACTATAAAAGCTAGATACACGGGAGTATACAGGTTAGACAACCATGTGTCTACCTTGTATACATCTGTCAGTCACGAGACCTGCTGTCAGGCTTGTAAAGCTATAATAAAGTTTGGCACAATGGCCAATAAGTAGGCATATAGCCTGTAGAACAATCATACCAGACATATATTGCCAGTCATGATTTTCTCAGTAGGCAGTACTACTATTTGTAGTCCCTAATTGGTATACCAATTGATCCAAACTAAATAAATAAGTATAGGTATACTATAAGCAATTACATATTGTTACATATTTATTTGAATTTCATATCACTTTATAGTAGAAAAATAGGTCCCACACACCTCTTTCATATGGTTTAGTGTTTAATAGCTTGTTAGGGTTAATTTCCCTACCATAAGATAATTGATCTCATGGACCTTTCTTTAGTTTCAGTTTTTGTGTCTTTCCTTTACCTATCCATATAATCAATTTGTAGCCACTATTTGGCCACACTTCCTTCATGGAAGTTGTTCCTCTATGTATTATCTTTATTTTCCCTTTTGAATCATATCAATTTGATGTTTAGAACTTAAGTTATGGTTAGATAACTATAACTGACTCATTTCCAGATTCTGGTTCCTTAACTAGGCAACTTTTAGACTTAAAGTTTACCTAATTAATGAAACATGTTGCAGTCCCTTTTAGGTAGGGTGATGTTCATAGAAATTGTTTTCCTATGTCTTATGATCATTGGGAAATTTGAATCACAATTTTTTAAGTTTTGTGGAATTATTTATGGCCAATTAACTGACTTGGGCTCATGTACCCTGGCCAACAGCTGTTCAGTTCAGGTCAGTGAATTCAGGTCACTTTTTGAGGTTCTTAAATTCATAATTTGAGGAAGGTTTCTAAAATAAAGTTGTAGCCCTGTCTCTCAGGTTTCTGGAAAGGTATGGCTCACCTCAATTGAATTTTTCTATTGAGAGATATAACTAAAAGACTATTCTGGGGTTAAGTGAAATTTGGTCAGATTCCAGGTTTTGATGCAGTATTTTGTTTTAACTATTTGACCTAGTTCTCTTGATTTCTGGGTTTTGGTCAAAATACCAATTTTATAGGTCTATGTCTTATGGACATTTTGCCACTAGTTTCACATTTTAGTTCTTGTAGACTAAGTTATTGCCATTTTGCCAAAACTAGTCGGGTGAGTTATGTCCAGCAGTTTCTAGACAACCTAATTCTAAGCAGTTTTGTGACCCAAATTGGGCCAGCAGTTTGGTTTGATTTTTGGCATTTTTGGATTTAGTGGTCTTCATGAAAATTGTAGCCCTATATCTAAGCTTTCCAATGGTATCAAATTCAGGTCATTTGGACCAGTATAGAGGGAGTTATGACCAAATGAATATGCACTGTTTATTTAGTTATTTTCTGGGTTTTGTGCAAGGTCATCCGGATTTGGGCAATGTTTAGGTCAAGATTTGGACAAAATTTGGGCATAGTTTCTTCAAAGAAAATGGGCTATTTAAGGTCTAATTTCACCTTCAATTGACCTCATACCAATTGGAGTCACACATTTTCAGTTATTATTCAACAAACACACTAGACTCATTGAGTCCCAACCTGCAGAAAAATGACACTCCCAAAATTCAATCTCCTCCATCTTCCTTACTTCAATTTGCATACATAACACTTCAATTTGGCAAAAAATAGTCTCAACCAAGTCAATCTCAACAATTACACAACAATCCTCAAATCATGTACACAAACCCTAGTTTTAAAGTTTCAATTACATATATGTCTACGCAAATCAATTCCAGCATATAATACCTTGCTAATTCACTTCCCTCACTAAATTAAAACTATTAAAATCATCAATTTCATGCTTCATCTAGGGCTGTTGAAATTCAAGGGACTATTTCCTTAAGATTTTCTTTTTATTTTCATGAAGTTTATACTTGGCTAAACATGCTTTTCATGTTTAATGAAGAAAAAGAGATGAATTAGTGCACTAACCTTACTTGAACTTCCCAAACTTCAACTTTCTTGCTTCTTACTACTATCAATAGCTTCCTTATGGAGTGGGGAGAATTTTTTGTGAAGTGAGCTATGGGTTTTAAGTGGAAAAAGCTTAGGAAATCAAGCTTTAAAGCTTGACAACAATGGAGGAAAAATGGAGGAAGTGTGCCGGCTCCAAGGGGAAAGAGAGAGAAGAAGTGGAGGAACAAGATGGAGGTTAGTGGCTTTTGTCTTATGTGTCTATTTATATATTCTAATTTTTGTACTTTAATTTTTAAATTTCAGTAAGTCTTTTTATTTTCTTTTCCTTTCTTCTTTCTTTTCTTTTTCTTTTCTTCTTCTCTTCTTTTCTTTTCTAATTCAATTCATAAGTTTTAATTCATATTAATTATTTTAATTCTCTCAAATTTTAAATTTTTGACACTTAGGTCAAATTTCACCTCTGGGGGTGAAATAATCAAAATGCCCTTCATGGTGCTCATCAGGTTATGTTCATTATTTTTGGTACTAATTAATAAATTCTCTAAATTTTATTTTATTTTCTCTAAATTTTTCTTATATTTTCTTAACATTTATTCCATTAAGTTATGCCTCCTCACTATAGTTTAAGTGTAGTTCTAGACATTCTGACTGTCCGAATAGATATTAGTCGTCAGAACAGTAAAATGCATGGACTACTTACGGTAAGGGCGTTACAAGCTGACACGGGTTCGACAATTCATTGCAGGGTAACACCTAATCCCTTGCCCTTTTCATAGCCATTTTTCAGCATTACTTTTGCAACCATGGCTATAGCTCCCCTCGTCTCCCAGAACAGTTCCTTGTAACTGCTTGAAATGAGCTTTATAGAGATTGTTCAGTTGTTTCCACATAAGGAACTGATTGTGGCTTAGTGACTAGCATAGCTTCTTATCCTTTTACCATAATAATTTTGCCGTTCATGACATATTTGATCCTCTAGTGTAGAGTTGAAGGCACCGCATTTGCTGAATGGATCCAGGGCCTTCCCAAAAACATAGTGTATGCTGGTTCAATATCCATTACCTGGAATGTTACATTAAAAGTACATGCCCCTATTTGAAGCTGCAAATCAATGTCTCCTAACACATCTCTCTTCTTGCCATCAAATGCCCTCACAATTATGGAACTTTGGCGTACTCCAGATGGGTCTACCGGGACCTTTGCTAGGGTTTCATTGGGCAAGACATTGAGTGCTGCGCCATTTTCAATTAGGACTTTAGCAACCAAACATCCTTTACACTTAACTGTCACATGTAGAGCTTTGGTGTGCTTCAAGCTAGCCGAGTCTATTTCATCTTCTGAGAAAGTGACGAAATTAAATGCCTGAATTTGTCCGATTATCTTTTCAAATTGCCCCAGTGTGATGTCCAAGGTTACAAAGGCCTGGTCCAGAACCTTCTTAAGGCATGGCGATGCACTTCTGAGCTTAGTATTAATGACAGTAAGGAGATTTGAGTAGGTGTCTTCTTTAATTGTTGAATCACATCGTACTCACTCTGCTTCATGATTTGTAACAGTAGTTCATCTTCTTCCTTTCTCCCACTGGATTCCCCCTCCTCTACTACTTTTCCCACCTTTTCCTCAATCTCAGGTGACTCTCCTACTTCTGCTTTCTCTTTACTTTTCTTTTCCTCAGTGCTGTAACACCTCCCACTTCTAGTAATAAATTCTACTTCTGGATTTGGAGAGTCATTTGTTAGGGTAGGTTCTGATATGAATTGGGGAGCAGAGTCATTGGAGGGTCCTGTATTGGTCATTTTGAAGTGAGCATGAGGGGTGAAACATGGTTTAGGGGTGGTGATAGGTTGAGTGTAGGTATGATTGAGGGTAGGGATGGAAGTACTACTGGATGCAGTCTGTGCATAAACTTGGAAATTATAATTCCAAGGCACAACATGGGTATTGGTAATAGGCAGCTGTGGTGGGTTACGTATGATTGTCAGAGGTGGTGCTGGTGGGGTTGATGTGGTGGAAACAGAAAAAACTATTTTTGGAGTAGATCTTAAGATGTCTTTGCCATAAATGGCAGTGTTTACTTCCTTTTCTTCTTTTGATTTTAATTGGCACCTCAAGATTTTAAGTGATATCATCCTCCAGACTTCTTCCTTAAATTTATCACAACTCTGCAATTCATGATTAGTTGCTCCATGATAAGGGCATCCCAAGCTCGACATATCGTTTCCAAAGTTATGCCCATAAGTATGTATGTACCCTTCCAGCACTGCCATCGTGAGAATCTAATCAAAGTACGAGACTAACTAATCCACCTCTGTAACCAAGCTTTCATCCTGGGATTCTATCACATTCACACCATTCCCTTTGCCGCTATCATGGTGGGGCAATGGGTTTGAAGTGACATTAGGAGTGGAGCCATTCCCTTCAATCTTCAACCACCTATTCTTAATCAGGAATTGTACCCTTCCTCGAAGGGCTCCACAGTTATCCATTGAATGTCTTATAGCCCTGCTGTGATATTCACATCTGGCATTGGGATCATACCACCTAGGATATAGCGGCTGGACAGAGTCTAGTGGGATGGACACTATCTGATTATGGTAAATTTCACTGAGTGGAGTGGTAATGGTGGATCAACATTCCTTGATGGTCTTAGGCCAGGTTGAGGAGCAGGTGGTCTAAAAGGAGTATTTTGGTCAAATGGTCTGGGATTATAGGTAGCTTGGAGAGGATATTATGGGCGAGGATAGTTCGGGAATGGAGGAGGAACATTTGCTACCATTAAGGTTTGGGTTGGAGGGTATGGATTTTGGGCTAGGGTGTATGGGTGAAAATTATTTTGTGGCGATAGGTGAGTTTGTTTTGAAATGGAGTGTACATCCCCTTCTTTCCTTTTCCCTAAATTAATAGGCTTTTTCATGGAACTCTCTCCTACTACTTCTTGTAACCTCCCTAATCAGGGATTCGCTTCAATCCTTTCTCCTGTCTGGATGATATCAGAAAAACTGTTGGAAGTATTCCAAACTATTAAATTGTAATATGGGGCCTTTAGAGTCTCAATGAACAGAGAGCAAAGTTCACTATCTGTCACTGGAGGATAAACTTTAGCCGCCTTTTGCTCTCCACCTCTGGGCATACTCCTTAAAGCTCCCCCTTTCCCTCTGCACCAGGTTTTAGAGGTCTCTCCTTGTGGGGGCAATATCACAATTGAACTTGTACTGTTTAAGGAAAGCATTAGCCAAATCTTTCTAGGAGCGTAATATACTCCTATCCAATTGTATGCACCAACATAAGGCTGCTCCCGTGAGACTTTCATGGAAGAAGTGTACCAAGAGTCTGTTATCTTCTGTGGGAGCGGACATCATAGCTATGTAAGTGGCTAAGTGGATGTGTGGGTATGAGCTTCTACTGTGTTTGTCGAATTATGGGACTTTAAATTTTGGTAACACCACCACATCTGGTACTAATTTAGCGAAGACACATCGACTGAGCCATACATATTTAACCCTTCGATAGCTCTTAGTTTTTCTTCCAGAGCAGATAACTTCTGATTTTCTTTTTCTCTAGTTTTCCCTCCCATTGCATGAGCTATTCCCCTAGTTGGAAAATTGGTTGCAGAGTAAACTGAAGGGATTGTTGCTGAAAGATGAAATTTCACATTTGGGACAGCCTGGTGATAAGAGACAGGAAACTCGCTGCTAGGGAATGTTGGATTAAAGGTAATTGTTGGGTCAGGGATGGGAGTTTGGAAGGTGAAAGAAGCTGAGGCTTGATCATGAAGCTTTTGGTCATGAGTATCAACTGTTTTTGTAAGTGGGGGAATCACTAGTAAATTTGGTTCCAGTGCTAACCGGGTGGTTTCTTTGTTTTGGGACATTTCTCTCATCATCTTCATTAATTCTGAGATTTGTTCCTTTAATTCTAAAACTTGCCCCTGTAGGTTTTGTACTTGTTCTTGCTCTTCTAATATCTTCTTTGCTTGGGATCTTGTTAAGTAAACTTTTCTTGGTACAACTGGTTGTTGGATCGGATTTGTTTGGGAGCAATATTGGTTTCCTATAGAAAAGTGCGTTATCAGTTTTATTTCTATAAATAAACTTACTATGGCCAAATTTTTGGCTGGTCAAAGGATATTGCGGTAAACAATTACCGAAAACGGTGTCTGCCGAGGGTAGATTACATTATCCTTTACAATGGCATCATTCGATAGTCCAACCATGAATGATGGGGCATATGCATGGTTATGATACATGTTCATAGAGCGCATATGTCTTTTCACATAACTCTAATGAGGATAAATCCCACGGGAGTTACACTATTCATTCATAAGTTTCGAGGTCCCAGAACATAGCTTTATTATTTGTGAAGCATACATAGTATTACGCTATTGCTTAGGCTCAGGAAGGCTCATTAAAATACAATGGTATCTTTTGAGACACTCATACAATCTCGTTTCTTGTCTCACAGGGTTGAATGTCTTCAAAGCATATTCAGATTCAGGCAGTAGTTCTTGTTCCCCTTGTGCTATCATCTTTTCTAACCGATCGACATTCCCTCGCAATTCTTGGTAAAGGGTGGCTTGTCTATCCTTTTCCTTTCTTTCTTTGGCACACTCCTTTGAGATATCATTGATTAATTGTGTTTGATATTTAAGTTCATGCTTCCTCCTCTTGTTTTCTTGCTTGTATTCTTCCACTAATATTTTATGATATTCTAGTTTTTCTCATAATTTGCCATTTTGCATCTACTTCTCCTTTACTGTGCTTTGGAGCGAAGCCTTCTTTTTCTCCCACTGGGTTTTCTGCCTCTCATATTCCATTTCTGCAACAGTCATCTCCTCTCTAAGTCTCCTTGCTTCCCTTTCCAATGCTTGCTTTTGACTTTCTAATCTTTTTATACGCTCTTTTAGTTGCTGGTTCTTAGTAGTCAAATCTCGAAGAGGACTACTCGATCCGGTATCCACTCCTTCCAAATAGACTTCTTGGTGAGATATACTTTCCTTGGACCCTATTAGTTTGGAGATTCGATACTCCTTGTCTCTTCTGTTTCTCCATAAGGAATATTCTTTTGTTGTGCTTGGCCCTTTAGGTGATCGTTCCTTCAAGATCACCTTTTCCCAGGATTTGTGTAAAGCTTTCAATTCGTCCTCTCTACCGGGTTCATGATAGAAATGAATCTGACGGAATCCTTTGAAATTGGGAATGAATTGAGTTGAGCCAAATTGCCTCATTATCATAGCTGGGATATAACTTGTGCATCTGGTTAGCCCTATCAATGGTACAAAATGATGACCTCCTGTGCTGATCAAGATGGGTTGGCCCGTAGTCCACAACTTCCTCCAACAGTAATTGTGGCTACTAAAATTCAGAATCTACTTTGCCATTGTCGTTCATCCCTTCCACTAATTGCTAGCTTTACCATCTTTTCAATAATAGGTTGGTCAGAGTACCAGGTTAGACCCTTAGTCTCTAGTGGATAGATGTGACTTAGGATCCAAAGATACAGCAGCGGGATGCAGCACTTAATGATTCCCTTACCTTGATGATGATAATATGTCAAGGTTAAGAAGGTCTCGGCAAGAATAATAGGCATTGGATTGACATTCTGTTTCTCCACCGCCCAAAATAATTCTGTGACATTATGGGTGACAATTCCCAGAGGTTCGGGGAATAAAACTAGTCCATAAATTCCCAAAGCTAAAACTGACAAAGCCTTATCCCATTTCTCACTCTGAATGTGCTGGTCCAATTGCTTCTTAATGTAGATCCAAGGCCACCCATGCGAGTTTCCCTTAAAGGTTTCTTTTACTCTAGCTTCCTCTACTGGGACTCCTATTATGTGCGCGAATTATTTCCATGTTTGTCTATGATCAAGGTCGAGATAAATACGATTATGGGCTACATAAGGCATTTCCAACAGCGTCTGATATTCTTCTACCATAGGTCTCGTGTTAACATCATTGAAAGAAGATACCCTATAACTGGGATTCCAAGTAGATAACATGGCCTTTAGTGCTGAAGCCTATGCTTTGACCTGTATCAAGGAGGCAATCTTCCCATATTTTCCCTTGAGCTGTGTCTAGGCATGATTGGGTAATGATTTTTGTCACACCTTACCCCTCTGTAAGGCATAGCATTATTGTAGGAGCGGAAGCGTGAAAAACACAAGTTTATACCATTGAATTCAAAAATTTTCACCTAGGGTCACATGCATCATGCAAGATTTATTTTTATCTATTTGATTTTAATGATAAACAACATATTAAAACACTTTTAATATGTTTTTGGATCTTTATTTGCCATTTAAGATTTTAAAATTAATCAGATTAATTTTAGAATCCTAGATTAGATCAAGAACAAATACACTAACCTCTTGATGCACTGTAGTGTATTTGTGCCTTTCAGATGCGTCTTCAGGACACCAGATGTTGTCCCTCTAGCTTGTCCACACCCAGAACACCTATGGCAGCCCTTGAACAGCTTCTAAAGCTTTTTCTATTAATTAGAAAATCAAGTTCTACCTTTTAAGAGATTAAAGATGTAAACAGGACACTAGAAACGATTTCTAGTATTTTTAATTCAAGAGATTGTTTGCTAATCTCTTGGAATAGATGAGAGATGAAGAAGAAGAGAGGGAGAGGTTCAAAATGGCGTCACAAAGGAGGAGTAGCTGCTGGTTGTATTTTTTCTCTTCATAACAACACTTATATAGCTAGGTTAACACATTAAACCCTTGCCACATGTCACCCTCTAATTGGTTCTAGGTTTAATTTACCCAATCACATTGTGCCAAGTGTCAAACCTATATTTAATCTTAATTTTAATCATCTTACATGATTAAAAGACATTTGGCAAGCTTATGTGTAATGCCATGTGTCACCATCTCATGGTGCCATATGTCACCCTGTGAAATGACCAAAAAGCCCCTATGTCTTAATTTTGAGTTCTCAACCCAAAATAATTATTTCTCTTCTTCTAATCAATTTATATCAAATGTAAATTAATTAATTAATCTTTATTAATTAATTTCTCATTAATTAAATTCATATTTAAACACTTTAAATATAAATTTAACTTATATTGTACATCCAATAATCTAGATTTGCTTTCAAGTAATGCTCGGGACTTTGTAATCTAATTGAAAACCAAACCTATTTAATTAATCAATTAAACTATTTAATTAATTAATTAAATCATATTTAATCAGGTGATAACTTGTGTATGTGTGTGACTTACTAGGCTCATCACTAATTGGCAATGAGATATGATATCAACTCTTAATATCATCAGAACTCTTTCTTACCATAAATGATTTCTCTAAATCATTTTATACACCTCATAGACCATGGTTAACACCTAGCATAGCATGCCATGGCTACCCAATTAGTAATAAGGTTTACCTTAAATGAACCTATAATCATATGTTACCATTCACTAGAATCTCTCAGTTACAAAATCCCAACTCAAGCTGGAGTCATGGTTTATGTCAAACCCCATTTGCTATGAATATTTTGTTCTCTTTTAATTCCAGTTCTTGATTAAAAGATTTTTTCATCAGAAACTCTTTTCTAAATAAATCTATCTGTCCTGGTCAGGAACTTGAAACATCAAGAACAATTAAATGAACATAGGATTTTATCTCTATTTACTTAGAGGAACAGATTCCATCTTGATCAACACCTACCTTCATATATAATTAGTAGGAGCCAACACATGCCCATATACCCATACACAGTACAAGTATGAAAGTAGTATCAAACTCAAACCACCTATATACAAGATAACTGTGCTATCTCAGGTCTAAAGATTATATGCACTGATATGATTTATGACAATGCATTGACAAGAGTAAACTCCATGTGCTTATCATAAGTGTCACTGGTTCGGCTTACTTATCATTTATAAGTGCCTATCATATTTGTCATATGGCATGAGACTCACCATTCCATCTTCCCTGTAACACTCTCACTGCAACCATTCCGTACATTCTACTTTTTTGGTGACGGGTGTCGGTCCGGACAGCTAGAACGTCTGGAAAAATATTTAAACTAAAGTGAGAAACCATAATTAACTCAAATATTAATAAGAAAAATTTAGGAAAAATTTTTGAAATAAAATACAATCAAGTTAAATGAGCCGGTGCCCTAGCGATGGGTAACTCAGTGGAAAGTTGCGATCCTCACAACTAGGAGCCCTAAACCTGAGAGAAAATTCATAAAATAATTATTGGGACTCCAAAGAAGAGTCATTGAGGTTTCTATGGCATTAGAATGCCAAGAAAAGGCTTAGAAAATTTTTTCTATTGGTACAAACGATTTTGGCTCAATAAGTCAAACGAAGGGCATTTTGGTCATTTCGTCTTCAGAGATAATTTTTGGCTGACTTGTCCAGTTAATTAAATAATTATTATGACATAAAATGTGAATAAATATTACTATAAGTGTAATTAAAAATGAGAAATGAAAATAAGAAAACAAAGTAAAAAGAAAATGGAATTAAATTAGATTTATGACGTAGGATGACATCATTAAAAAGCTTTCCACCAATTAGAAATTGACAAACCAATTAAAATGAGATAAATATAACTAAAATGAAGTACAAACAAACACAAAATCTGCTACATCTTCTTCATTTTCAGCCGGCTCCCTTCCTCTCTCTCCTCTCACCATTGTTGATCACATTTCTCACTAAAATTCCTTGATAAACCACCATAAGATTTTAATCTTGCTTCACAAAACCTCTTCCTCACACGTTAAGCAACATTTAACCAGCAAAAAGAAAGGGAAAAAGAGAAGATTTAGAGCTCTTGAAAACTATTACAAGAGGTAAGTGCTCTTAACTACAAGATTTAGTGTTTAAATTGTGTGGATTAGTTGAATTGAGTTGTAAATATGAAGAAGAATTGAAAAAATCATGGGTAATGGCTAAAAAGAAAATTTGGCCAGCTTGGAAGAAAGGAAAATTTCTATGTTTTATTTAGTTTAAACTTACCTCCTAATGCTATTTAACATGTATATGCATGAATTTTTAATGGGAGTAGCATGTGTTGCAAGATTAAGAGAATTGGAGAGTTAGGGTTTAGGGGTAATTTGAGTTTTGTTCAACTGATAGTGAATCAGTGTTCTAAGGGTCAATTAGTGACCATTTGAATGTGTGTGAGGAGGAAATGAAGTGAGTTGAGGCTTGGCATTTGAGTGTGGGTGAGCTGCCTTGGCTGACCTGCAGGACTGAGCATGAGTCCAGCATGAGTCCAGCAGGTTTAGGCAACTATAAATGGAGTTGTAGAGGTTCAATTGGTGCAAGGCCAATTGGAAATGAAACTAGACACATAATGGCACCACTTTGGTGAAGAAACCCTGCCCAGAAAACCAAATCAAGTTGACCTAAAAATTGCCCTAATCCAGGTGACGTGCATTCTGCCTGGGCAAAATGACCAAATAAATAGTGTTTATTCATTTGGTCATAACTCAGTGTAGAAAAGTCCAATTGACCTGAAAGTTTACCAACAGAAAGCTAAGACATAGATCTACAACTCTCATGAAGAACACAAATCCAAATTCTGATCATAACTTAGTCAAATTGCCAACCAAACTTAGGTTACCAAATCTGGCAGAACCATTTTTGCCCAGAATTTTGGATTCTGTCCAATCCGGCCAATTATGGTTTTTTGGCCATAACTTGAGCTACAAAACTCCAAATGGAGTGATTCAAAAAAGGAAATGTAACTAGACAAAATAAGGAACAACTTTCATGAAGACAATTTTGCCAAATTTCTACTGTACAAATGACCAATGGAATAGTAAATATGAGGCTTGAAATCTGAAAATTTTGAATAACTAACACTAAGCTTAGAAATGGTATTGGCAACCAATACCAACAATTTTAGAATGCAAAATGTGGTATGTTGGGAGTATTAGAACCAATGTACCTATTGTCTATGCAAAAGTCAACATTTTAATTGACTAATGAAATGAATAGTAACCTTACATATAAAATACAAATATTCAAGAAATGATTTTGTAATATGCCCTAGTAGGCCTAATGTGATTGGGTTGGATAGGTTAGCATGCCAATAGGGTTCTGATAGCAGTACTACGTATGATGTATGGCTTCATTGCCATTCTGTGATGATAGCCAATGACTATATTGATTATGATGTTATACTTGGCTTTATGCCTTATTGCTTTTATGGCTTATTAGCCATTCTATTTGCACACCGGGAGACACATTGTGATCGATGGTGTGACAGCCTGAGGTACCTAGTACCCAGTGCTAGTTTGCCCGTTTATCCAGTCCGATCAATTTGTATAGGTTACTTGGGCATGGAAAAGTATAATTGTAATTGAATTGATTATTAAAGAAAATAAGGAAATGAAATATCAAGATAAAGATCAAGAATGATTACAATAAAATAAAGAAGCTCAAAATCATCAAGAAAATAATTAACAAAATGCGTGAAGAAGTTAACATCATAAAATGCAGTTAGCCTTCGACTAAACGAATAAGTTAGTAATTATTCATTTCTTATGAACACAATAACTAGGAAATTATTATGTTTATTTGCATATTATATTTTCTTGTATTATTGGCACCACTAAGCTTTATGCTTAGCTCGTCGCTTTTGCAACGCGTAGGTGCTTAAGATTTGGACAGAGAGCCCAGTAGACCACAGGCTGGGTAAGGCCGTTCAAAGTTTTGTATAGTGTTCGTGTCACCTCACAGGCTACAGTGCATTGGTAGGACACTAGGTCCCATTTTGTATTTTGTGATTTTTGTAAGTTTTGTAATTAAACTCTTATTTTATCATGTATATTTGAAACCTATGTAATATAATTTTGTATTAATGTAAGTATTTGTAACTTTGTGATTATAAATACCATGTGAGAATTTATTTATGATTTGAGCATGATGATGATGTGAAATGAATGATTGAGAAATGGAAATGTTGTTGAAAAATATTAAGATTTTGTTGATGAAATGGAGTTTGGAATTGATTGAAAATTTTGAAAGTGTTTTTCACAGGTTTCGAAGAACTATTTTCTCTATTTTTAGCCGATACTCTGCCGGATTTTCTATAAAATTTGCGGAACCTCAAATAAATTTATGATTTCAATAAATGACTGAAATGAATTATATTTCACAAATTGTGCTTCATAACTATGAAAAAAAAATAATAATAAATCAGGAAGAATAAAAATGATTGAATTAAAATAGGGTATTTCGGTACACTATGTGGCATATCTTGCTTGGCTACATTGTAGACGGGTAATGGGTGTCACATTTAGTGGTATCAGAGCACAATTTAGGCGTTTCTAGGTCTAGATAGAGTCCATACCATGCATTGCATTTGTAAGAGTTGAGGTGACACTAATGCAGATCTGTTTGTCTTTGTTAAATAAGATATGGACCCTACATCTCAAAGGGCAGTTGAAGAGGAAGTGGAGAGTCATGCTCCACCTGCAGCAGTTGAGACTGAGGGTAGGGGAGAACTTGCTCCACCAGCTCCAGCAGTGTCTGCACAGCCTCCGCCGGCTATGTTTTAGAAAATGGTTGAATTCTTCAGATAGATGGCTGGGATTATGCCACCACCACCACCTCCACAGCAGAAATCCCATTTGGAAAAAATGAGAAAATTTGGGGCCATGGATTTCATTGGTAAGAAAGAAGATGACTCGGTGGCGGCTGAGAATTGGCTAGACCACACCATAAGGGTATTGAAGCAACTGCATTGCACCCCAGAGCAGAACTTGGAGGGTGCTGTGTCCCTACTTCAAGATGATGCCTATCAGTGGTGGGACACTATATCTAGTAAGGTCCGACCAGAGTTGATAACTTGGGATTTCTTCCTTGCTGAATTTAAGAAGAAGTATGTGGGAAGTGTGTACCTAGAAGACAAAAGAAGAGAGTTTATTAGTCTGAGGCAGAGGCAGCTATCAGTAGCAGAGTATGAGAAGGAGTTTGTCAGATTAAGCCGCTACGGAAGAGAGATAGTCCACACAGAAGTAGAGAGGTGCAGAAGGTTTTAAGAGGGGCTAAATGACAACATTAAAATAATGATCACTGCCTTGGGGATTACGAACTTCACAAAATTAGTTGAAGCTGCACTGAAAGTGGAAAGGGTCAGACTCAGTGAACAGAATAGGAAAGATAGGTAGTATAAGAGGGAATTTGGACCAGGGCACTCAAGTATACCGACTGATAGTAAGAAGCTTAAGGGTTCTGGTTCACAAGATCGGACACAAGGCCAGAGAGGCCAGATTGGGATATCTATAGCTAGCTCCCCAGGCACAATAACAAGGGGATTAGCCCTAGTGCCTGAATGTATGCACTGTGGAAGGAGACACAGAGGGGAGTGTCGACTGTTAACTGGAGAGTGTTTCAAGTGTGGAGCTATGAATCATTTCATATGAGATTGCCCTCAGAGGAGTGGTTCAATAGCTCCAGTACAAGTTGATAGACCTACCCCTACAGTTCAAAGGGGTAAAAAATCGGGTAGAGCAAAAATGGCTGACATTTCACAGAAGATTGTTTTCGAGACAGTTGAAAGGCCCGAAGTTAGGGTGGCACCACAGCTATATGCTATGGAAGCTCAGGAGGAGCCAAACCCAGACACTGATGAGGCGATACAAGGAAGTGAAGAAACAAGGAGGTAGCAACTCCACGATTACTTAAGTAAAGTAAATTTCGAGAACGAAATTTAAATTAGAGGGGAAGAGTTGTAACACCCTCACTGTAACCATTCCGTACATTCTACTGTTCTAGTGATCGGTGTCTATCCGGATAGCTAGAATGTTTGGAAAAATATTTAAACTAAAGTGAGGAACCATAATTAACTCAAATATTAATAAGAAAAATTTAGGAAAAATTTTTGAAATAAAATACAATCAAGTTAAATGAGCTGGTGCCCTAGCAATGGGTAACCCAGTGGGAAGTTGTGGTCCTTACAACTAGGAGCCCTAAACTCTAGAGAAAATTCATAAAATAATTATTAGGACTCTAGAGAAGAGTCATTGAGGTTTCTATGGCATTAGAATGCCAAGAAAAGGCTTAGAAAAATTTTTCCATCAGTACAGACGATTTTGGCTCAATAAGTCAAACGGAGGGCATTTTGATCATTTCGTCTTCAGAGATGATTTTTAGCCGACTTGTCCAGTTAAGTAAATAATTATTATGACATAAAATGTGAATAAATATTACAAGAAGTGTAATTAAAAATGAGAAATGAAAATAAGAAAACAAAGTAAAAATAAAATGGAATTAAATTGGATTTATGACATAGGATGACATCATTAAAAAGCTTCCCACCAATTAGAAATTGACAAACCAATTAAAATGATATAAATATAACAAATGAAGTAAAAAAAAAAAAACACAAAATCTGCTACATCTTCTTCATTTTTAGTCGGCTCCCTTCCTCTCTCTCCTCTCACCACTGTTGATCAAATTTCTCACTAAAATTCCTTGATAAACCACCATAAGATTTTAATCTGGCTTTACAAAACCTCTTCCTCACACCTTAAGCAACATCTAACCAGCAAAAAGAAAGGGAAAAAGAGAAGATTCGGAGCTCTTGAAAACTATTACAAGAGGTAAGTGCTCTTAACTACAAGATTTAGTGTTTAAATTGTGTGGATTAGTTGAATTGAATTGTAAATATGAAGAAGAATTGAAAAAATCATGGGCAATGGCTAAAAAGAAAATTTGGCCAGCTTGGAAACAAGGGAAATTTCTATATTTTATTTAGTTTAAACTTACCTCCTAATGCTATTTAACATGTATATGCATGAATTTTTAATGGGAGTAGCATGTGTTGCAAGATTAAGAGAATTGGAGAGTTAGGGTTTAGGGGTAATTTGAGTTTTGTTCAATTGATGGTGAATCAGTGTTCTAAGGGTCAATTAGTGACCATTTGAATGTGTGTGAGGAGGAAATGAAGTGAGTTGAGGCTTGGCATTTGAGTGTGAGTGAGCTGCCTTGGTTGACCTGTAGGACGGAGCATGAGTCCAGCATGAGTTTAGCAGGTTTAGGCAGCTATAAATGGAGTTGTAGAGGTTCAATTAGTGCAAGGCCAATTGGAAATGAAACTAGACACATAATGGCACCACTTTGGTGAAGAAACCCTGCCCAGAAAACTAAATCAAGTTGACCTAAAAATTGCCCTAATCCGGGTGACTTGTATTTTGCCTGGGCAAAATGACCAAATGAATAGTATATACTCATTTGGTCATAACTCAATGTAGAAAGGTCCAATTGATTTGAAATTTTACCAGCAGAAAGCTAAGACATAGGCCTACAACTCTCATTAAGAAACAAATCCAAATTCTGACCATAACTTAGTCAAATTGCCAACCAAACTTAGGTTACCAAATCTAGTAGAACCAGTTTTGCCCAAAATTTTGGATTCTGTCCAATCCGGCCAGTTATGGTGTTTAGGCCATAACTTGAGCTAAAAAACTCCAAATGGAGTGATTCAAAAAAGGAAATGTAACTAGACAAAATAAGGAACAACTTTCATGAAGACAAATTTTCCAAATTCCTACAATACAAATGACAAATGGAACAGTAAATATGAGGCTTGAAATCTAAAAATTTTGAATAACTAACACTAAGCTTAGAAATGGTATTGGCAACCAATACCAACAAGTTTAGAATGCAAAATGTGGTATGTTGGGAGTATTAGAACCAATGTACCTATTGTCTATGCAAAAGTCAACATTTTAGTTGACTAATGAAATGAATAGTAACTTTACATATAAAATACAAATATTCAAGAAATAATTTTGTAATATGCCCTAGTAGGCCTAATGTGATTGGGTTGGATAGGTTAGCATGACAATAGGGTTCTGATAGCAGTACTGCGTATGATGTATGGCTTCATTGCCATTCTGTGATGATAGCCAATGGCTATACTGATTATGATTTTATACTTGGCTTTATGCCTTATTGCTTTTATGGCTTATTAGCCATTCTGTTTGCACACCGGGAGACACATTGTGACCGATGGTGTGACGGCCCGAGGTACCTGGTACCCAGTGCTAGTTTACCCGTTTATCCAGTCCAGTCAATTTGTATAGGTTACTTGGGCATGGAAAAGTATAATTGTAATTGAATTGATTATTAAAGAAAATAAGGAAATGAAATATCAAGATAAAGATCAAGAATGATTACAATAAAATAAAGAAGCTCAAAATCATTAAGAAAACAATTAACAAAATGCATGAAGAAGTTAACATCATAAAATGCAGTTAGCCTTCAACTAAACAATAAGTTAGTAATTATTCATTTCTTATGAACACAATAACTAGGAAATTATTATGTTTATTTGCATATTATATTTTCTTGTATCATTGGCACCACTAAGCTTTATGCTTAGCTCGTCGCTTTTGCAATGCGTAGATGCTTAAGATTTGGACATAGAGCCCAGTAGACTACAGACTGGGTAAGGCCGTTCACAGTTCTGCATAGTGTCCGTGTCACTTCATAGGCTATAGTGCATTGGTAGGACACTGGTCCCATTTTGTATTTTGTGATTTTTGTAAGTTTTGTAATTAAACTCTTATTTTATCATGTATATTTGAAACCTATGTAATATAATTTTGTATTATTTTAAGTATTTGTAACTTTGTGATTATAAATACCATGTGAGAATTTATTTATGATTTGAGCATGATGATGATGTGAAATGAATGATTGAGAAATGGAAATGTTGTTGAAAAATGGAAATGTTGTTGAAAAATATTGAGATTTTGTTGATGAAATGGAGTTTGGGATTGATTGAACATTTTCGAAGTGTTTTTCACAGGTTCCAAAGAACCGTTTTCTCCATTTTTAGCCGATACTCTGCCGGATTTTCTATAAAATTTGCGGAACCTTAAATAAATTTATGATTTCAATAAATAACTGAAATGAATTATATTTCACAAATTATACTTCTTAACTATGAAAATAATAATAATAATAATAATAAATTAGAAAGAATAAAAATGATTGAATTAAAATAGGTTTTTCCGGTACATTGTGTGGCATATCATGCTCGGCTACCATGTAGACGGGTAAGGGGTGTGACATTATCTATATCTCATATAAATAACTTTGGAACAAACATGAATACAATCTTTCTGAATAAGTCATATCCTTATTATAATGTATCCTCGATTGTGAACCTATTTATAATACTTTGTACTAGAAATACTGTCACTCATATTCTTAACAACTTAAGAATAGAATTTCTAACAAAATATCAATGGACCTTTTCTATTACACATAAATATATTATGTAAACAGAAAAGTGGAATTGCCTTTTATTAATAAAATCATGTACAAGATACATACTAAATGATATTCTCTAGGGCATACTACTAACAATCTCATAGAATACCTAATGAACTACCGAGCTTCACCTATCGATAACTCATTAACTACCCTACAAGGGATTTTAAAAACCACTTTCTTATTTTTTTTTGGAAGTGGTGAGCATTTTCTTACATTTAATAGAAGTTTAAAAGCTAACTAAAATTTTTGTCCATTTTTATTTTTACACAAATTTGGAAAAAATTTCGACAGAGTGCCGTCTGTATTTTAAGAAAACAGTTCTTCAAAAACCTGTAAAAACACTTCCAATATATCATTTCATCAAATCAAACACTACCACAACAAACCAACATCAATTTTTGCCGACTCCAAAATTCAAAATAATTCTCATATCAATTGTCTTCAAAATATATCACTAAATAACTTCATTCATTTTTCATTAAAGTAAAATCAAATTACATTCATCATCAAAAATATACATGAGAAAATCCAAACAAATATTATTACAAACTCTATATAACTGCTCATGACCAATTTATACATGTACATACATTTACATACGCCAAAATAAATATTACAATCAGGGTATAAAATATACCTGACAAAACTTCAGGGATGTGGCTCCAAGACCCTCAGCAGCGCACTTTGCTGCTCCTCTAGTCTCTATATCTGCGACAGTAATAACAGCCATCGCTGAGTACTATGACTCAGTGGTGCACAACATATTAAAATAATAGTTTATGCATAATTCAAATCACATTTATTCAAATACAATATTGAAAATGAAAGACGGATACAAAACATGATTTATAAACTTTTAGTCTAAACAATTTCATTTAGGAAGTTTCAAAATAAATTTCATAAAAACATACAGTTATATCATGCCATTCAGATCAATACTCATCTCAATAGCCAGAGGCTTATTAGAAATCACAAGTCTAGCTAGCTCAAACTATGGGTACCCAGTCAAATTTTTTATTCTACTGGCACACACCTCAACACTTCAGCCAGAGAAGGAATCAAAATTTAAAACTATTTCCTCCCACTAGTCATGCTAGTGAGGTATTCAAATATATGGTCATGACACTGTGGTTTCAAAACTATCTTAATAATTTATCAAACTTTTACTGACAATTAAATTGTCACACCTTATCCCTTGTAAGGCAAGACATGTTCCCGTAGCATACCTAATGAATTACCGAACTCCACCTACCGATAACCCATTAGTTATGCTACACAGGATTTTAAAACAAACCATAGCTTTTTATCTTGTCAATTCTTTTGCGAAAAACTGCATGAGAATAGTTAAAATTCCATGTAAACATTCATTGGAAATAATGATAGACTAAATATTGCAAAAGTTACATTTTCATAAGTCTCAAATTAAAATACAAAATAGTTACAAACTTAAAATGTGATAGCAATGCAATGCTTTTAAATAAAAACTGCTTAATGTTCGTACATCCATACATAAGGTACCAAATACATCCAAAGGAATCACAAGGGTATACCTAACGTAAATACCCAAACAATATCAAAATGCTGCTTCCAAGTCTCTCACTCGGCAGCCTTCTCCTTTCCCTTACCTGCGACAGCATAAAGAAGCTATCGCTGAGTATATCAGTCAGTGGTGCACAACTAATAACTTTAAAACTTAAGGTAAAACACAATTTGTCAAAGTATAATAAATCACATTTTTCTTAAGCATGAAAACTTCACAACAGTTCTAAGTCCATAAGAGCCATTTATTGGAGTAACATTTCAAAAGAGAAATCACACTTCATAAATCACAATTCACAAAGCATTAGTGTTGCCAACACCAACACACAGTTTAGGCCATGACACAAAATTTCACGATCAGTGCCGTGTTGTACACCACGACAAAGCAATCTCAACCTCACTAACCGTTATTAATGAGGGAAGGGCTAGCTAGCTAATGAGTACTCATGTAGTCTTACCCCACTAATTGTTATTAATGGAAGACATAATCAATATCAATTATCAACCCCAAGTAGCCGTTACTACTGGGGAGTTCCGAAAGGGATTGTCAAGCTAACTGTGGTTTCAAAACAGTTTCCAAAAATTTCCCACTCAACAATCACATTTATAAACCAATAAACACATTTAAATTCATCATAATATCCATATAAAGGTGGCAACACACAAATTTCTTAAATGCCAGAGAAAAACCATATTTCAATCAAAGTAAACTTGTTCAAAGCAAACTCATTCAATTTAACACATTCCAAGCAATTTACAAGTTTAAAAACGAAGAAAAGGTTAGTTGTGCACAAACCTTCAATAATTCTCCTTCCTTGTTACCTACTTCTCCTTGTCCATTCCAACTTCTTTTTCTACTGAAAATACACAAATAGAATACCTCAATACCAATCTCAATTGTTGCCAAGAACTCATTACATATATGTCTAATGCATCCCAAGTTAGCTTTGAAAATTTTAGAATATTTTAGTTTTGGGACAGCTTGGTGCCCCAATCTTTGAACCCAATTTTTACCTAGTTTCGATCATAATTTGGTGAGGTGTTCTTCATAAAAATTGTTCATTTAGGTCTTAAATTTATTTTCCTTTTTGAATCGCCTAATTCGAAGCTGTGTAGCTCAAGTTACGACCAAAATACAGTTACTGTTCATGTCACTGTTCATGTTGCATATTCAGTTCTGGCAGATTTATCAATCCAACTTCGTTCACAATTTGATCAAGTTAAGTCCATAATTTGGTCTAATGTTCTCCATACAAAATGTTCTACTATGTCTTAGGTTTCCATTGATTCAAGAATCGCCTAAATCAGAGTTTTCTAGAGAGAGTTATGGCTATGCAAAGTTTACTGTTCATATGGTAAATCTGCAGTTCTGCAGATTCGATGATTCAACTTTGCTCAGCAATTTGATTGAGTTATGTCCATAATTTGGCCTCAAGTTCTTCATATGAAATTTTCTACTATGTCTTAGGTTTTCATCGGTTCAATAATCTTCTAAATCATAGTTTTCTAGAGAGAGTTATGGCTATGCAAATTTACTGTTCACATGGTTAAATTCTACAGGTTCCAGATTTCTATCTCCAAGTTCATGGCTCATTTCGGATAGCTTAAGTTCATTTTCGGGGTAGGGTATCTTCACAAAAATTCTAGCCCTACATCTTAAGTTTCGTTTCCAATTGGTTTCACACCAATTGGAGTTGTGTAGCTCAAGTTATGGGCTTCCAAACACATTGAATTCAGTGTGCAAAATTCTGCTTTAAGTTAAAATTTTCATTTGTTCAATTACTGCCACTAACCAACCTCAATTCACATTTAATTTATCCAAAATGACTATAATTTAACATTGACACATCAATGGCACTTCCTAACACAAACCCCACAATTTTCAAACACCAAAGTTTGCAATTTTCCCTAATACTCCCATTTTATTACCTCTATTCATCAACCCAATGTCAATTCAAACTAAATAAACCTCAAATAATCATAATTTAACACTACACACTCCAATTTCACTCTCTAGCACCAAAACCTAATTTCCTCATGAACCCTAATCTTCCATAATTCAATTTATGCAATCCCATGAAATCTTACTACTCCCAATCATGCATACTACTTCAATTTAACTTAGATTTATCATCAATTTAACTAAAATACATAAAAACCCTAATTTTCCCAAATTAGCCAAAACCCTAGTTTAGGTTCCATGCATGTTTCCTTTCAATTTCTCATGAAATTTCATCATAAATTAACTTTATTCAAAGCTTATACAACTAATCTAACATGAAAAGAAACTTACCTCAAGTGACCACTTCTAATCTTCAATTTCTTCTAATTTTTTTATTCTCTTAGCTTTTAATCTCTCAATGAAAGATAAATTTGATATTTTCTACCAATTAGATAGAAAACCCATGGAGAAAAAGTGAGGAAAATCAAGGGTTGAGAGAGGTTGTAAGTGGAAGAATGAAGAGAGAAGAAAGAAAAGAGAGGGAGAGGACGTGTGTGGGGGGCAAGTAAATGAGGGAGGGAGGAAGATGGCTTCCTTTTATATTTATCCCAATTTTTTATTTATTTAATTAATTTTAATTGAGTTGTCCAAAGCCCATTTGTCCTAAAATTTTAATTGGGTCAAAATGGACCTAAAATACTAGATTTTTATTTCTTTTATTTTCCTTTCACTTTATACTTGAATTCTTTTCCTTAAAAAATTATTCCATAATTCAATTCATTAATTTCACTTAAATTAATTAACATTTTGGTTAAAAGTCAACTCTTGAGATGAATTGACCAAAATGCCCCTCATGGGGTCATAATCCCTCTTTTTCAATATACCTAGTGAGTCCTTATATTTTTGGGTCATTTGAATTTTTATTGTGTCTATCAATCAATTTTCATTTTATTTTTGGTCCTCAAGTTGTCTTTGAATAGTACTAGTCACGGACAATAAAATGGTACTATTCATAACTCGGAGGTTCTGGGTGTTACAATTCTCCCCTCCTTAAAAATAAATTTCATCCTCGAAATTTACCTGGTTTCATTCTCTGAATAGTTGTGGGTGCTACCTTCTCATGTCCTTCTCATGCTCCCATGTAGCCTCCTGGCCTGAATGATGGTTCCATAGCACCTTCACCAGAGGGATTTGCTTATTCCTTAGCTATTTTATCTCATATGCCAAGATCTTTATGGGCTCTTCATCATATGTCAGGTCTGGATTCACTTTGATCTCCTCTACTGGCAAAATGTGAGAGGGGTCTGATCTGTACCTCCTCAACATGGAGACATGGAAGACATTGTGAATCTTTTCCAACTCTGGAGGCAATGCAAGTCTATATGCCAATGAAGTGAGGACTTAGTTTCCCCTTTCTACCAAACCTCATGATCCTCTTCCATGGGGAAACTTTCAAGAACACCTTGTCACCCACATTGTATCAAATATCTCTTCTCTTTAGGTCAATGTAGGACTTCTGTCTATCCGTTGCAACTTTGAGTATGTCTCTAATGAGCTTAACCTTCTCTTCTGTCTGCTGCACTAATTCTGGGCCAATCAACTTCCTCTCGTCCACTTCATCCCAACACAAGGGAGTTCTACACTTTCTGCCATAAAGTGCTTTGTATGGAGGCATCCCGATGCTTGACTGATAACTATTGTTGAAGGCAAATTCAATTAAAGGCAAGTGTGTGTCCCAACTCCCTTCAAACTTAATCACACAAGCCCTAAGCATATCCTCCAAAATCTAAATGATCCTTTCAGATTGGCCGTCTGTCTGTGGATGGAATGTTGTACTGAAGTTTAATCTAGCTCCTAGGGCTTTTTAGAGATTACCCTAGAATTTAGAAGTGAACCTTGGGTCTCTGTCCGACACAATAGACACTGGCACTCCATGTAACCTCACAACATCATCAATGTACAATTTGGCCAATCTTTCTAGGCTATAATCCATCCTCACTGGCAAAAAGTGTGCAGACTTGGTCAATCTATCAACAATAACCCAAATTGCATCATGATTCTTTTGTGTACGTGGAAGTCCTGTCATGAAATCCATAGTGATTCTTTCCCATTTCCACTTGGGAATTGGCAACAGCTGTAGCAAACCTGTAGGCACTTAGTGTTCTGCCTTTACTTGCTAACAAGTTAGGCATTTGGCAACATTTTCTGCAATGTCTTTCTTCATTCATCTTGTAACACCCCTAAGTTCGATAGTGCGTTCTACTGTTCCGGTGACTAGTGTTGTCTGGACAGCTAGAATGCCTAGAACTACACTTTGATATGAGTGAGGAGACATAAAATAATGAAATACAAGAAAAGAAAATACAAGAAAAATAAAGAAAAAAATAATAGCAAAGAAATGTAACCAAGTTAAGCGAGCCGAGAACCCTAGCGATGGGTGACCGCACCGGGAAGTCACAGCGTGGACCGTTGACTAGCCCTGGACCGCGGGGAATCCTGAAAAATATTTTTAGGACTTAAATAGACCCCTATTGAAGTGTAAATACCATTAGAAATATCAAAGAAAAATTAATTAATTAGTATAAAGAAAAACGATAAATCGAGAAAACGACAAAAATCGGTGTTACCGAAAAATTTGAAATGCAAACCGAAAAAGGGCATTTTGATCAATTGACACTCCAAGTTGGATTTTGACCTAAATGTCCATTAAAAATAAGTGGTATTAAATTTTTTAAAATGCCATGGAAATAAGAAATTTTACAAGTAATGTAATTAGAGGACTTATGGGGGATTAATTAAAATGTTAATAAGATTTGATTATTATAATATTAATTATACTTAATGGACAATTAGTGGACCACTAAGTGGGACTATAAAATGCCAAAATTCTGCCCACTGTCACCTTCATCTTCCTCATTCTTGATTTTTGCCGAATTGAATTTTCTCTCCATTGTCCACCATGGCCACACCTTGCATGCAAGCTCCACTCCTAATGATCAAGCCACAATTTCTCCAATTGTCCTTCATTAAACTTGTTCTACACATCATGGGCAGCATGTAGGAAGCAAGAAAAAGGAGTTTTGGTGAAGTTTAATCAAGCCCAAGTTGAGGTTAGTGCTTAATCTTTTCAATTTCTTTCACTAATCCTTGTGTTGAGCTTTGGGTAAGTTGAATTATGGAGAAATTTTTGAGGTTTGATGTTAAAATGGAGAAGTGTACTTTTGGTAGCCATGGAAACACCTTGAAGGCAATTTGTTTGTGCTTGTAAATGGTGAATTAAATAATTGATTAAATGTATATTGTGTAGGAAATTGTTTGGGTGATGTATACTTAGTATATGTAAATGTGAAATGAAATTTAAAGCTTGGAAATTAATGGAATGTAAATGTACCATTGTGGCAGTTTGTTAACTCTTGAGTAATGCTGTAATTCATGCTTGGTTTATGAAATAATGGTGTTGAATTGTGATAGTGGTTATGGCAGTTTGAGTGCATGTATGATGGTGTGAAGTTGGACATGTAAATGAGCATGGATTGGTGATTGAATTGTCACACCCTACCCCTCTGTAAGGCATAACATGATCCCGTAGTATACCTAATGAATTACCAACTCCGTCTACTGATAACCCATTAAATACACTACAAGGGATTTTCAAAACTTTTCTTACTTCTTTTCTGATGGTGAGCACTATTTACAGTGTTAAAACCTTTTGAATCAAGTGATAGAATTGACACATTTGAATTATTTGGAATTTCTGTAAAAATTTTGGCGAGTGCCCTCTGTATTTTGGATAAAGCAGTTCTTGAGAAAACTGTAAAAGCACTTCAATATGTATTTGCAAATCTCAACTCCAACATATTTCTCAACACAACATTTTCTCAACTCAAATCCATGATGATTTTCAAAGACTGAGATACAAGAAATAAAATAAAAAAATATTCAAGTAAAAGAAATCTAAAATTTACATATACAATAAATTACATTTAATTACATACCAAAATATTTTACAAGAGTTTATATAAAACAGCTCAAAAAATTTATATACATATTATTACATGCATACATCAAAACCTATGTACATGGGTATACCTATGATATACCTGGAGCTGATCTAAATATATCTTCAAGGAAATTTACTTACTGCTCTATGCTCTTCTTACCTGCGACAGCATACAAAGCTATCGCTGAGTGGTGAACTCAGTGGTGCACAACTATAATTTAAAACATAGTACAATATACATTGACAAAATTTACAGTAAATAAATTGGGAATCTGAATACTCATCAAATTTCAAAACTCAAAATATTCGTTGCCAATAATGTAAATCATTTGTATAAATGACTTTGATCACAAAATTCAATTTATCAAATCATGACTAACCATTTAAGTAATTCAATAAAATCAATTATACATAAACCATAATTGAAATCACAATTTCTTACCATTCAAAAGCCATTCTGTATCTCAAAAATCAATCTTTATCTCACTAATATGCAAGACTAATCCGAAAGGGCCATATTCGATGTGATTCTAACTCCTTATGGTCGGGGAGGTCGAATCAGATTCTAACTCCCTATGGTCGGGGAGGTCGAATCATTGTGCATAGTACCATCACAATAATGAATCTTCCGCAAGGGCCATAACGATAAAATAAACTTAGATCTAACCTCAAATCAGAGGAAAATCTAAGCCTGTGCACGTACCATGGTAATCAAAACACAACTAACTCCATTGTCTTCTCAACAAATGAGAGAGACGGGTAATAACCTAGTCAAGCATCTATAGTGAGATATAAAATATTATCACAATCCTTTTAGTGAGCATAAATCACAATATAATTCGATTCAAATTCAATTCCAATATCCAATAATTTTTATGCTCATCACAATTCAAATCATAAACTTGCATTTTTCCATAAAAATTACCATCACAATTCAAAACATGTTCTATCACAATTTTCCAAAACATAATTTATTCGATCCATAACAATGCTTAATACTTGTGAAAATATCATTTCACAAAGTTAAATTCATACATACTATAACAATTTCAATAATCATTGAATTAAATCCAATGCTTGTTAAACAAAATACATAAGAAAAGTATGTCATTTAATCATATGAAATATTCAAAGAAAAATCAGTTGAAAACTAGTTGTGCACAAACCTCTGATAATTGTCTCCTGGTCTGGACTCAGTGTTTCCTTCCCTTTTCCTGAGTCTTTGGTAACTGAGAAACACAATTTGAAGTGTTTCAGTAATAAATTAAATTGTCTCTAACGATAATGTTCGATAAACAATTCATTGAATACCTTTATTTGCTTAATCACCTAATATACCGACCCTCGATGCGTTCTAGGTAAATTAGGTTTCAGTGTCATTAATATGTCACATTCGATAGGGTTTTAGGGTTGGTACGTTTTACCAAAGTCATTTCCTTGTTCAGTGCATTTTAATGCAACTTGCTGGATTCCGGGATACTAGTTTGACCTAACCGGACGACCTAGTTCCCTCGGTTTTTGGGTTTCGGTCAAAACTAAAAACTTGTAGATCTATGTCTTATTGCACGCGGGGCAAAATTTCAGGTCAATCCGAGTTAAGTAGACCAAGTTATGGTCATTATACTATTGCTGGTCAAATGGTATCAAATTAGGTCATTTTTAGGTCAATTTGGTCAACTTTGGTTCGGCCAGTTTTTGGACCCGAATTTGTGCAAGCTTTTTGACTTGCTTCTGGTCATTTCTGGGTTTTGGTGTCTTCATAAGACTTGTAGGTATGGGTCTTAACTATTCATGGTTAAAATTTCAGGTCAATTGGACCTGTTTTGAGTGAGTTATGGCCTAAACACTCACTGCTGCCCAATTGGTCAGTTTTCAGGTCCTAATTGCACCTAATCCGAATTGGTCATTTTCTTAGGTCACCTTGCAAGCAGAATTTTGGTATGTTTTCTCAATAAAAGTTGGCACATTTTGTGCCTAGTTTCACCTCCAATTGGTCTCATACCAATTGAGGTTACACATTTAAACTTATTGGCTAAAATGTACACTGCCCTTGGTTACTTTGCTTAACACACATCAATTACACACATTTACCTTGAAATATGTTTACTTCTCTACCAAATCTGTAACACCCCTAAGTTCGGTAGTGCGTTCTGCTGCTCCGGTGACTAGTGTTGTCCGGACAGCTAGGATGCCAAGAACCATACTTCAAAATGGGTGAGGAGACATAAAATAATGAAATACAAGAAAAGGAAATACAAGAAAAACAAAGGAAAAAATCATAGCAAAGAAATGTAACCAAGTTAAGCGAGCCGAAAAACCTAGCGATGGGTGACCGCACCGGGAAGTCACGGCGTGGACCGTTGACTAGCCCTGGACTGCGGGGAACCCTGGAAAATATTTTTAGGACTTAAATAGACCCTTGTTGAAGAATAAATATCATTAGAAAGATCAAAGAAAAATTAAATAATTAGTACAAAGAAAAGTGAGAAATCGAAAAAACAGACAAAACCCAGTGTACTAAAAATCGAACGTAACGAACAGGGCATTATGGTCATATGACACCCCGAATTGTCTTTTGACCTAAATGTCCATTAAAAATAAATAGTATTACACTTAGAAAATAAAATGAAAAATTAAATTGGTGGTACCTAAAATAAATAGTGGAAATTATGGGTTAAATGTGGAATAAATGCACATTTGGCTTATTATATGATATAATTTTTTTAGTGGGGCACTATGGGATTAAAATATATGCTAAGTGGGCAGATGACTTCCATTAAACTTCATCTTCAACATTTCTCCTTACCCATGCCGTAAAGAAACTCCTTAGAAACATCCATGGCCGAATTTGAGTGAAGCTCCATCAACCCCTCCATTTCAACTCCAATCCTTTAAGTTCCTTCATAAAAAATGGTCTACACATCACAAGGAAGATATTGATACTAATTTTGAGAAGTTTGGTGAAGGTTTAGCAAGTTACAAATAAAGGTAAGTTTGCATTTTTGAGAAATCCTTTGTTAAAGTTTTTATGCATGTTATGGGTATTGGTTTGGTGAAGGAAAATTTTGAGTTTGAAGGGTTATTGTTGTTGCCATTTTGGACAGCCATGGGTCACGTTTTTGATGAGGTATTTGTGTATATAATTGATGAGAAATAATGTTAATCATGGTGATTTAGTAACCTAGTGATTTAATGCATGTATATATGGTGAATGATGCACTTTGATGGGAATTGGCATATGGTACGGCAATGTGATGTTGATGAATGAATTGTGGCAGCTTGTGGACACTTGAATAATGGTGTATATTGAAGGGAGTGTGGGCAGCATATTGACCTAGAAGGATTGATGATATGTATGTCAATTTACATTGTAAAGTGTATGTAAAGTTTGTAATGTTTAGGTGTGTTTGTAATGGTACTTAGAAATTGTAATTGTGAATGATATTTGGTGTGTTGAGGGTGATTGGAATCTGCCCAAAATAATGCTTATGTAATGTAGAAAATGTTGTTGGTAATGTGCCAAAACAGTTTGGTAGGGTATGGAAGTAAACCTTGCAAAGGTAAGTGTGTGTTTGAAGTTGGGATGTGAATTGCATATTGAGGGCAGTGTATATTTTAGCCTATAACCTTGAATGTGTAACCTCAATTGGTATGAGACCAATTTGAGGTGAAACTAGGCACAAAATGTGCCAACTTTCATTGAGAAACCATGCCAAAATTCTGCTTGCAAGGTGACCTAAAAAATGACCAATTCGGATTAGGTGCAATTAGGACCTGAAAAATGACCAATTGGGCAGCAGTGAGTGTTTAGGCCATAACTCACTCAAACCAGGTCTAATTGACCTGAAATTTTGACCAAGAATAGTTAAGACCCATACCTACAAGTCTTATGAAGACACCAAAGCCCAGAAATGACCATAAGCAAGTCAAACAACTTGCACAAGTTCGGGTCCAAAAACTGGCCGAACCAGAATTGACCAATTTGACCTAAAATTGACCTAAAATGGTACCACTTGACCAGCAATAGTGTAATGACCATAACTTGGTCTACTTAACTCGGATTGACCTGAAATTTTGCACCGCATGCAATAAGACCTAGATCTACAAGTTTGTAGTTTCGACCGAGACCCGAAAACCGAGGGAACTAGATCGTCCGGTTAGGTCAAACCAGTGTTCCGGAATCCAGCAATTTGCATTAAAATGCACTAAGCAAGGAAATGACTTTGGTAAAACATACCAAACCTAAAACCCTATCAAATGTGACATATTAACGACACTAAAACCTAATTTACCTAAAACGCAACGAGGGTCGGTATATTAGGTGATTAAGTGAATAATTGAGTTCAAGGCATTATTTACCAAACACCATCGATAGAGACAGCTTTAAATTAGTAATCAAACACTTCAAATTGTGTTTCGCTACCAAAGACTCGTGAAAAGGGAAGGAAACACTGAGTCCAGATCGAGGGACAACCATCGAGGTTTGTGCACAACAACTGCTTTCTTTTGAATTATTTTCAATGGAAATAAATATTGACTATTTGCATATCATTGTTTTAAATTGTGGAAATGTGTTTGGTGGACACTTATTGATTGAAAAACATTGTGAATGGTTTGAAATCGTGAAAATTGTTTGAATGGTCATTGATGGATACTGATTGATTGAAAAGCATCAGAAATGGTTTTTGTGGAAATTGATGTGAATTTCGAATTGTGGTGCCATTGTGTGAATGAAATTATAAGTTTGTAAATTTATTGGATTATTACGGATCATTTGAATAAAATGTTTTGAATTGTTTTGACTCACAATTGGCATGACATCGATAATATGTTCCTCCTCCATTAATGGGGTGAGTGTGATTATTCCTCCCTCTTTGACTTATTAGTCCGGGTGAGTATGATTATGTTCCTCCCTCTTTGACTTCCCACCGAGGTGAGTATGGATGAGTTCTCATTATATAGCTAGCTTCCTCCTCATTGATTTCGATTATTGGGGTGAGCATGTCTTGTCGTGGTGTACAACACGGCATATATGGAAAAATTGTGTCATGGCCTAAATTGTGTTATAGATTGGCAACACTGTATTCTTCGATTATTTGATCGAATTGTGTTATTATGTATTGTGAGATTGTGAAATTGATTTAAACTCTTATTGACATATACCGCCTATTGAATTCAACCATGATCTGACTTATTGAAAATTATTGTGATATTAACAAATGGAGTTTAAATTCTTGTTGACATTTATTGTCTTGAATTTAACTATGGTTTTAAGTATCCACTATTGATATGATTTATGAATTGTGATTTAAAATTTGTATTTGGTAAATGTTGTGCACCATCGAGACATTGTCTCAATGATAGCTTTTATTGCCGCCGCAGTAGAGAGACAGATGGCAAGCAAAGTTAGGTCGCTAGTATCGCCAATGAGAGATTTTTGGGTATAGTGAGTATACCACATGTGGCATTTTGTATCAGTAATGTATATTCACCGTATGTATATTTTGTTCTTGGTTTTGAGCAATTGTAAATTTAAGTTGTACAAGAAAGTTGTAAAATAATTATGAGTTATTTGGCTTGTAAAATTGTGTTATATCTTTGTATCTTAGTCTTTGAAAATCACTGTGGATTTGACTTGAGAAATGTGTTGTGTTGATAAAAATGTTGGAGTTGAGATTTGAAAATATATTGAAGTGCTTTTAATGTGTTTTCAAGAACTGCTTTGTCCAAAATACAAATGGCACCTTGCCAAAATTTTTTGCAGATATTCCAAATAAATCAAATGAGTTAGTTGTTTCACTTCACCACCAAAGTCTTTCACACTGTAAATAGTGCTCACCACTATAAAAGAAGTAAGAAAAGTTTTTAAAATCCCTTGTAGTGTATTTAATGGATTATCGAGACGGAGTTGGTAATTCATTAGGTATACTACGGATCATGTTATGCCTTACAGAGGGGTAGGGTGTGACATGTTTTAGTGGTATCGAGCAAAGTTTTTAAATTGCTTTCAATTGTCATTTGAATATTCTTTCTTCACAAGATAACCGCTCAATATCATTGTTTGATACATACAAGACATTACATTATAAATATGCACTAACGGGAGGAAATCTCCTTGTGTTATTGGTTTAGAGATCTAAAATCCTCGCATTGACTATGGAAGAGGGTGATCGCTCAATGATCAATCTATTGAGGCCGAGGTGCAAGGGGATGCCCCATGCCTACATAATGTCGTGGTTCAAGAGCACCACCGCAGCATCGCAGCTTCTGCTCATTCGCCACAGACGGCCGCAATGTTCCAACAAATGGATGGTAATGTGCCTACTCAAGTCCCAATACGCACACCGTGGTACAACCACGCCTTCTCGCTAGACAATATGACAAATTGATGAAGTATGGGGCTACAGAGTTCAAGGGGACAGAGATCCTCTAGAGGCGTAACAATGGTTAGAGAGGATGGATAGGGTATTCAAGAAACCGCATTGCACAGAGGAGCTTAGATTTGAGTACTCAGTATCTTTGCTGTGGGGATGCTTATGATCGGTGGAAAACCATCCCCACACCGATAGAACTCGCAGTGCTAACATGGAATGACTTCCTCGTGGAATTCAGCAAAAATATGTCCCCGATGCTTATGTAGACCGTGGTCGCAAGAATTCCTAAGTCCAAACAGGGGCATCGGTGGTCGAGTATGAAAGGGAATTCTCCCGCCTAAGCCATTATGCAAGAAGTCTACTTTCTACCAAATAGGAGAGATGTAAGAGGTTTGAAACCGCTTGAAGCCTAGTATCGATTACAAGTGGTGATTCAAACATAACAACTTCTTCCGAACTTATTTCTCAAGCACTAGAATTAGAAAGAATTGAATCAAGCGGCTCTTGAGAAAAAGAAATCGGAGAAGGCGTAAAAGAGGGAAAGTCACAGAACGTAGTTCTAGTGGTCCTACCGAAAGAGGAAAACTTTGGGGATACGACAGAGATAGTAAGAAGTCCGGTAGAGATAGATCTTTTGGACAGAAACCACCTCGATCCGATCACCAACTCAACGTAAACCCAAAAATGCGTCGGATCGACGACTTTGTGAAACTTGTGGTAAACCACATAGTGGGGTATGTTATAGAGCCGTAGGAGCATGCTTTAATTGTGGAGAGACTGGTCATTTTGCTAAGGATTGTGTAAATCCAGGTCGCTCGATCATTTACTACACCAAAGGGATCAACCCAAGTTTCTACCCCAAAGAGTTCACCATCGCTAGTAGAGGCAAAGGTAGAGGTAGGGGTAGTACACCTAGAAGTCGACTCATCGTGAATCACCCAAAACAGGTGATGCTTCAACGAGTATACGCTATACGACGTAAAAGAGACTGAGACTTTGACATCATTGCCGTACTTTCTCAATTAGCAACCGAGATATATATATGTATTGTTTGACTGGAATTTTCATATTTTTACATTAGTGTTAGAACTATATGTTCTGTTGTTATTCGTTTACAGAGGAATAAATTTTGACGCATTAGTGATTAGCCCTTAAGATAAGGATTGTGATAATAAGTGAAATTAGTTTTGAAAGAGTTTATCGGCGAAAGGTATTTTCTAACACACCATAAATTATAAAGCTAATTAGTGAGCCTACTTAATGTAAGGCAAGAGGATGTAAAAGTAAGATGCAGTAATGGAATTGCTCTTGATAAGGGCAAGGAGGTTATGTAGAAATTGCTAATGGATATTGTAATCGTAATAAGATTCGAATATCGTGAATTCAAAAAGAATAAAAGATAACAAAGTTTGATCTATTGGGATGTATCGTAGTAACTATGCAATGTTCTTGATGTTTTTACCGTAAGTCGCAGACAAAGACTAACTTGAGATTATTGTGTAGAGCTACGTACTAACCGATAGTACACCTAGATGAGAATAGTTGCCAACGGCAGATCTGCTTTGGCATAGTTATGCCGTGACGTAATTTAATTGTTAGAAATAAGTTTGAAAATCCTACTTAGGATCTAAAACTCAAAAGTTAAAATATCGAAAGGTTATAGTTCAGTACAAAAGGAAGTAAGTTATAGAACATTGACAGATAAAAAGAGTTATGGAAGTAGAGACTTGAACAGTTGATTCATATGTAACAAAGAAATATTCCGAATGTGAGGAAGACTATGGACTAGAATGGTCAGAGGACCAATGCTCGATGAATGATTCTAATATGACCTCAAGGGTCATTCAAGAAGGAACGTGAGTCAAATATTAGACAACATAATAGTAAGAGGAGATTGGTGTTATCCAAACAAAGTAAACATTGCATTAGATTGTTAAAAGTCTTACGATCATATAGAAAGGAGAAAATAAACGTATGACTATTGTAAGATGACTACTGGGTAAAATTTCGTGGACGAAATTTATTTAAGGGGGGGAGAATTGTAACACCCCTAAGTTCTAGAGTGCTGCTCACGCCCGGTGACTAGTGTTGTCCTGGACAACTAGGATGCCAAGAACCATACTTCAAAATGGGTGAGGAGACATAAAATAATGAAATACAAGAAAAGGAAATACAAGAAAAACAAAGGAAAAATCATAGCAAAGAAATGTAACCAAGTTAAGCGAAATAAAACCTAGCGATGGTGATCAGACCGAAGTCACGGCGTGGACCGTTGACTAGCTCCGGATCATGGAACCCCGGAAAATATTTTTAGGACTTAAATAGACCCTTGTTGAAGAATAAATATCCTTAGAAAGATCAAAGAAAAATTAAATAATTAGTACAAAGAAAAGTGAGAAATCGAAAAACAGATAAAACCCTGAATACCAAAAATCGAACGTGAATCTAACAGGCATTATGGTCATTTGACACCCGAATTGTCTTTTGACCTAAATGTCCATTAAAAATAAATAGTATTACACTTAGAAAATAAAATGAAAAATTAAATTGGTGGTACCTAAAATAAATAGTGGAAATTATGGGTTAAATGTGGAATAAATGCACATTTGGCTTATTATATGATATAATTTTTTTAGTGGGGCACTATGGGATTAAAATATATGCTAAGTGGGCAGATGACTTCCATTAAACTTCATCTTCAACATTTCTCCTTACCCATGCCGTAAAGAAACTCCTTAGAAACATCCATGGCCGAATTTGAGTGAAGCTCCATCAACCCCTCCATTTCAACTCCAATCCTTTAAGTTCCTTCATAAAAAATGGTCTACACATCACAAGGAAGATATTGATACTAATTTTGAGAAGTTTGGTGAAGGTTTAGCAAGTTACAAATAAAGGTAAGTTTGCATTTTTGAGAAATCCTTTGTTAAAGTTTTTATGCATGTTATGGGTATTGGTTTGGTGAAGGAAAATTTTGAGTTTGAAGGGTTATTGTTGTTGCCATTTTGGACAGCCATGGGTCACGTTTTTGATGAGGTATTTGTGTATATAATTGATGAGAAATAATGTTAATCATGGTGATTTAGTAACCTAGTGATTTAATGCATGTATATATGGTGAATGATGCACTTTGATGGGAATTGGCATATGGTACGGCAATGTGATGTTGATGAATGAATTGTGGCAGCTTGTGGACACTTGAATAATGGTGTATATTGAAGGGAGTGTGGGCAGCATATTGACCTAGAAGGATTGATGATATGTATGTCAATTTACATTGTAAAGTGTATGTAAAGTTTGTAATGTTTAGGTGTGTTTGTAATGGTACTTAGAAATTGTAATTGTGAATGATATTTGGTGTGTTGAGGGTGATTGGAATCTGCCCAAAATAATTCTTATGTAATGTAGAAAATGTTGTTGGTAATGTGCCAAAACAGTTTGGTAGGGTATGGAAGTAAACCTTGCAAAGGTAAGTGTGTGTTTGAAGTTGGGATGTGAATTGCATATTGAGGGCAGTGTATATTTTAGCCTATAACCTTGAATGTGTAACCTCAATTGGTATGAGACCAATTTGAGGTGAAACTAGGCACAAAATGTGCCAACTTTCATTGAGAAACCATGCAAAAATTCTGCTTTCAATTTGACCAAAAAAAATGACCAATTCGGATTAGGTGCAATTAGGACCTGAAAATGACCAATTGGGCAGCAGTGAGTGTTTAGGCCATAACTCACTCAAACCAGGTCCAATTGACCTGAAATTTTGACCAAGAATAGTTAAGACCCATACCTACAAGTCTTATGAAGACACCAAAGCCCAGAAATGACCATAAGCAAGTCAAACAACTTGCACAAGTTCGGGTCCAAAACTGGCCGAACCAGAATTGACCAATTTGACCTAAAATTGACCTAAAATGGTACCACTTGACCAGCAATAGTGTAATGACCATAACTTGGTCTACTTAACTCGGATTGACCTGAAATTTTGCACCGCATGCAATAAGACCTAGATCTACAAGTTTGTAGTTTCGACCGAGACCAAAACCGAGGGAACTAGATCGTCCGGTTAGGTCAAACCAGTGTTCCGGAATCCAGCAATTTGCATTAAAATGCACTAAGCAAGGAAATGACTTTGGTAAAACATACCAAACCTAAAACCCTATCAAATGTGACATATTAACGACACTAAAACCTAATTTACCTAAAACGCAACGAGGGTCGGTATATTAGGTGATTAAGTGAATAATTGAGTTCAAGGCATTATTTACCAAACACCATCGATAGAGACAGCTTTAAATTAGTAATCAAACACTTCAAATTGTGTTTCTCGCTACCAAAGACTCAGAAAAGGGAAGGAAACACCGAGTCCAGATCGTGGGGACAACATCGAGGTTTGTGCACAACAACTGTTTCTTTTGAATTATTTTCAATGGAAATAAATATTGACTATTTGCATATCATTGTTTTAAATTGTGGAAATGTGTTTGGTGGACACTTATTGATTGAAAAACATTGTGAATGGTTTGAAACTGTGAAAATTTGTTTGAATGGTATTTGATGGATACTTATTGATTGAAAAGCATCAGAAATGGTTTTAGTGGAAATTGAACTGAATTACGAATTGTGTTGCAATTTTGAGAATGAAATTATAACTTTGGAAATTTATTGGATTATTACGGATCATTTGAATAAAATGTTAGGAATTGTATTGACTCACAAATGGCATGACATCGATAATATGTTCCTCCTCCATTAATGGGGTGAGTGTGATTATTCCTCCTCTTTGACTTATTAGTCCGGGTGAGTATGATTATGTTCCTCCTCTTTGACTTCCCACCGAGGTGAGTATGGATGAGTTCTCATTATATAGCTAGCTTCCTCCCTCATTGATTTTCGATTATTGGGGTGAGCATGTCTTGTCGTGGTGTACAACACGGCATATATGGAAAAATTGTGTCATGGCCTAAATTGTGTTATAGATTGGCAACACTGTATTCTTCAGTTATTTGATCGAATTGTGTTATTATGTATTGTGAGATTGTGAAATTGATTTAAACTCTTATTGACATATACCGCCTATTGAATTCAACCATGATCCGACTTATTGAAAATTATTGTGATATGAATAAATGGAGTTTAAATTCTTGTTGACATTTATTGTCTTGAATTTAACTATGGTTTTAAGTATCCACTATTGATATGATTTATGAATTGTGATTTAAAATTTGTATTTGGTAAATGTTGTGCACCATCGAGACATTGTCTCAAATGATAGCTTTTATTGCCGCCGCAGTAGAGAGATCGACAGGCAGCAAAGTTAGGTCGCTAGTATCGCCAATGAGAGATTTTTGGGTATAGTGAGTATACCACATGTGGCATTTTGTACAGAATGTATATTCACCGTATGTATATTTTGTTCTTGGTTTTGAGCAGCTTGTAAATTTAAGTTGTACAAAGAAAGTTGTAAAATAATTATGAGTTATTTGGCTTGTAAAAATTGTGTTATATCTTTGTATCTTAGTCTTTGAAAATCACTGTGGATTTGACTTGAGAAATGTGTTGTGTTGATAAAAATGTTGGAGTTGAGATTTGAAAATATATTGAAGTGCTTTTAACAGGTTTTCTGAAGAACTGTTTTGTCCAAAATACAAATGGCACCTTGCCAAAATTTTTGCAGATATTCCAAATAAATCAAATGAGTTAGTTGTTTCACTTCAGTTCACCAAAGTCTTTCACACCTGTAAATAGTGCTCACCACTATAAAAGAAGTAAGAAAAGTTTTTAAAATCCCTTGTAGTGTATTTAATGGATTATCAGTAGACGGAGTTGGTAATTCATTAGGTATACTACGGGATCATGTTATGCCTTACAGAGGGGTAGGGTGTGACAAAATCTGTTATGGTACATTACCAAAAACACATTCCCCTTTACATTAACATCATTTTGGGCAGATTACAATTATCCTCAATACACCAATTAACACTCAATTTACAAGTTCTAAGTACAATCACATATACACCTAATCATTACAAATTTTTGCATATACTTTACACAACAAGTTCATATACATATTCATCAATCCTTCTATGTCAATATTCTGCCAACACTTCCATGAATACATACATTTATTCAAGTGTCCCCAAGCTGCCGAAAATCTTCTTCAACACCAAATTGTCCTACAATTCATCAATTCCTATCCAAGTGCCAAAAATCACCATATAAATATGAAGTAATTCACTAGGTTTATTAAATCATCATAACTAACATAATTCTCATCAAATATATGTACAATTACTTCATCAATACATGATTACATGGCTGCCCAAAAATGGATATCTCAATACTCTTCAAACTTAAAAATTTCCTTCACAAAACCAACACCCATAACATGTATACAAAGTTTATCAAAGAAATCTTCAAAAATGCTAACTTACCTTATGGTTGGAGCTTGTTAAACCTTGCTTAAACTTCTTAAATTTGGTATCAAACTCTTCCTTGTGATGTGTAGAAAAACTTTAATGAAGAACCCTAGGTGATTGGAGTTGAAATGGAGGAGTGCATGGAGCTTGATTGAAAAATGGCCATGGAGGATTTTTCTTCTTCAATTCGTCTAAGTTAAGGGAGTGAGGAAGATGAACATTCTGCTGGATATAGTGGACTTACACCTGCCCCATTATGTGTTTATTATATTCCTTTAGTGGCCCACTCACTCAATTTTAACTATATAATAAGCTTACATGTTTTATTTACACATTTTTCACTCCATTTTGGCTATTTACTTTAGGTACCACTAAACTTATTTTTCATTTTATTTTCTAAGTGTAATATTATTTATTTTTAATGGACATTTAGGTCAAAAGACAATTCGGGATGTCAAATGACCATAATGCCCCTGTTCGGGTTGCATTCCCGATTTTTCGGTAACACCGAGTTTTGTCTGTTTTTCGATTTCTCACTTTTCTTTGTACTAATTATTTAATTTCTCCTTGATATTTCTAATGATATTTATTCTTCAATAAGGGTCTATTTAAGTCCTAAAAATGTTTTCCAGGGTTCCCCGCATCGAGGCTAGTCAACGGTCCACGCCGTGACTTCCTGTCATGATCACCCATCGCTAGGTTTCCCGGCTCGCTTAACTTGATCACATTTCTTTGCTATTATTTTTCCTTTATTTTTCTTATATTTTCTTTTCTTGTATTTCATTATTTTATGTCTCCTCACTCATATTGAAGTGTAGTTCTAGGCATCCTAGCTGTCCTGACAAGATCGTCACCGGAGCAATGAGCACTACCGAACTTAGGGGTGTTACAATTCTCCCCCTTAAATAAATTTCGTCCACGAAATTTTACTGCATTAGTCTCTAAACAAATGTGGGTGTTGTCTCCTCATATCCTCTTCACGTTCCCAAGTAGCTTCTGGCGAATGATGGTTCCACAAAGACTTTAACCAGTGTATCTTTGTTCCTCACCGCTTCACCTCATAAGCCAGAATTTTTATGGGTTCTTCCTCTTATGAGAGATCTGGGTTTACTTCAATCTCTTCAACTGATAGTACATGAGATGGGTCAGATCTGTACCTCCTTAACATGGACACATGGAAGACACTATGTATCTTTGCTAGCTCTGGAGGTAATGCCAATCGATATGCCAAAGGACCCACTCTTTCCAGAACCTCATATGGTCCAATGAAACGAGGACTCAGTTTCCCCTTTCTGCCAAATCTCATAATTCTCTTCCAAGAAGAAACTCTGAGGAATACCTTATCACCCACTACATACTCAATATCTCTTCTTTTCAAACCAACATAGGACTTCTGACGGTCTGATGCAGCCTTGAGTCTATCTCTAATCAATCTGATCTTTTCCTCTGTCTGCTGAACAATTTCTGGCCCAATCATCTTCCTTTCACCTACCTCATCCCAACATAGGGGAGTTCTGCACTTTCTACCTTCATATGGAGGCATCCCAATGCTTGATTGGTAGCTGTTGTTATAAGCAAACTCAATCAAAGGCAAGTGTGTATCCCAACTACCTTCAAATTCAATCACACAAGCCCGTAGCATATCCTCCAATATCCGAATAACCCTCTTAGATCGCCATCCATGCGTGGGTGGAATCTTTGTCTTTGAAGTTCAATCTAGTTCCTAGGGCTCTCTCAAGACTACCCTGAATCTAGAAGTGAACCTAGGATCCTGTCGAGATACAATTGATCGCACTCCATGCAATTTTACAATCTCATATACGCATAATCGCCAATCTTTCCGTGCTATAATCCATCCGAATCGGCAAAAAGTGAGCGGACTTGGTTAGTCCACAATTATAACCTATCTTTGCATCATGACTATTACGTGTCCTCGTAAATCTTATCACAAAATCCATAGTTATCTGCTCCTTACAATGTTTCATAGGGTGCCACTTGTATGCTAGCTTGACACTTATTAATGTATACAAATTCTGTTAGTGGGATGTATCTGTCCCATCTCCTCTCGGATTCAATGACACAAGTTCTCGATATATTCTTGAGGGCTTATCACATTTTACAGGTTATTTTTATCATTTCATTTCGTTATTTATAGGAACTCAATGAGTTTCTGAATTTACCTGAATTACTTGTTTCAATTGTCCATCTGTCTGAGGATGATACGTTGTACTGATATCTCTAAGCTTATAGCAATTACTGTGGTACTGGTAGTTCACATTATTGTAACCGAGTTACTGACTCCAGCTACCTTACAAGTGTAGTCTTTCGGACAGCTAGTTACGAAGTTTTAAATTTCGACTAAAATTTTCACATTTATTTCCAGTAATAGTACCCTATTCGGGTGCAACTGTATCAATTTATAGATTACTTACAAATATTCTTACTTATTGTACCACGAGGAAACACGTAGCTCTACATAATAATCTAGTGTCGGTACTGTAATATGTAGCTTACAATACAAACATCGAGAACATTATATAGTCACTACGTTATAACCTCATGGACTAGGTTTTCTAACATCTTATCTTTCTCGAATCCACTAATATCCCAAACCGATTACATTACAATTTCCTTTGACAATTACTAACGAACATCTTTGCCCTCATCTAGAGCAATTCTATTATCAGAACTTACTTTTAGGTCCTCTTGCCTTACATTAAGTAGGCTCGCCATTTAACTTTATAATTTATGGTATGTTAGAAAATACTTTTAGCTAACAATTCTTCCAAAAGTAATGTCAATCATACTTGTTATTATAGTTATTATCCTAAAGGACTAGTCACTAATACATCAAAATTCGTTCCCATGTAAAGGAATGACAACAGAACATATAGTTCTGACACTAACACACAACTAAGTAGTGCTGGGATCAAATAATAACTAAAATTAAGGACTTACCAGCAGCTACATCCAAGTTTCGCTCCTTTTACTTGGCGCATAGTGGACACTCGGTGTGCGCTACTATATTCGGGTTGATTCACTATGTTATAGTGGTGAGGAGTACCAACTCTATATCTATCTTGACTCTGACAGACGGTCATTGAACTCATGATATCAGATCTAGGTGGTTTAGCACAATCTTTAGCAAAGTGTCCAAGTTTTCCACAATTGTAACAGGCTCCAGAGGCCTTACGACAAATACCTCCATGATATCTTCTACAAGTTTCACATTGGCGGGAAGGGTAGGAACTTCTAGTTGTTCGACGACTAGATCTTAGTGGTCTCTGCCCTGATGATCCGCCTCTATCATATTTCCGAGTTCTGGTTCCTCAAATTCTTTCTCTTCCCCAAATTACTGTTCAACTCGACCCATAGGTTTCTCCCTCTTTTCCATTTCACACCGCCCTTGTGGGGTTGGGTGCAGATTTGGGCTTGGGCTGACAGATTATCAGCCATTTGTTGAAAGAAAGTGGCCATTTGCTGGGCCATTTGTGCAGTAATTTGTACCGGCAAAACTGGTACAGTCAGGCCTTCGACATTTTGTGGAGCTGAGGCCTCAACTTGTTCTTCTGCCATCACAGACTGTTCTATTGTCTCATTCTTCTCTTCCATTCTTTTCACAGAATTTTCTATTCCTGTACAACCAACATAAGGAGATTCCTCTCCATTAGTTCATATTTATGATGTAAATGTACTATATGTATCAAACATTTGAGCAGTTGTAGTTACTGACAAAAAGATTTCAAATTCACAGTTCAAAATTCACTTTAAAACCATTGCTCTGATACCACTAAAACATGTCACACCCTACCCCTCTGTAAGGCATAACATGATCCCGTAGTATACCTAATGAATTACCAACTCCGTCTACTGATAACCCATTAAATACACTACAAGGGATTTTCAAAACTTTTCTTACTTCTTTTACGATGGTGAGCACTATTTACAGTGTTAAAACCTTTTTGAATCAAGTGATAGAATTGACACATTTGAATTATTTGGAATTTCTGAAAATTTTGGCAGTGCCCTCTGTATTTTGGATAAAACAGCTTCTTGAAAACGTAAAAAGCACTTCAATATGTATTTGCAAATCTCAACTCCAACATATTTCTCAACACAACATTTTTCTCAACTCAAATCCATGTGATTTTTCAAAGATCGAGATACAAGAAATATAATACAAAACTATTCAAGTAAATGAAATCTCAAATTTACATTTACAATAATTTACATTTAATTACATACCAAAATATTTTACAAGAGTTTCTATACAAAGCTCAAATAATTTACATACATATTATTACATGCATACATCAAAACCTATGTACATGGGTATACCTATGATATATCTGGAGCTTATCTAAATATATCTTCAAGGAAATTTACTTACTGCTATATGCTCTTCTTACTCGACGAGATACAAAGCTATCACTGAGTGGTGAACTCGATGGTGCACAACTATAATTTAAAACATAGTACAATATACATTGACAAAATTTCTGAGAAATAAATTGGGAATCAATACTCATCAAATTTCAAAACTCAAAATATTATGCCAATAATGTAAATCATTTGTATAAATGACTTTGATCACAAAATTCAATTTATCAAATCATGACTAACCATTTAAGTAATTCAATAAAATCAATTATACATAAACCATAATTGAAATCACAATTTCTTACCATTCAAAAGCCATTCTGTATCTCAAAAATCAATCTTTATCTCACTAATATGCAAGACTAATCCGAAAGGGCCATATTCGATGTGATTCTAACTCCTTATGGTCGGGAGGTCGAATCGATTCTAACTCCTATGGTCGGGGAGGTCGAATCATTGTGCACAGTACCATCACAATAATGAATCTTCCACAAGGGCCATAACGATAAAATAAACTTAGATCTAACCTCAAATCAGAGGAAAATCTAAGCCTGTGCACGTACCATGGTAATCAAAACACAACTAACTCCATTGTCTTCTCAACAAATGATTGAGACTGTTAATATACTAGTCTTGCATCTATAGTGAGATATAAAATATTATCACAATCCTTTTAGTGAGCATAAATCACAATATAATTCGATTCAAATTCAATTCCAATATCCAATAATTTTTATGCTCATCACAATTCAAATCATAAACTTGCATTTTTCCATGAAAATTACCATCACAATTCAAAACATGTTCTATCACAATTTTCCAAAACATAATTTATTCGATCCATAACAATGCTTAATACTTGTGAAAATATCATTTCACAAAGTTAAATTCATACATACTATAACAATTTCAATAATCATTGAATTAAATCCAATGCTTGTTAAACAAAATACATAAGAAAAGTATGTCATTTAATCATATGAAATATTCAAAGCAAAATCAGTTGAAAACTAGTTGTGCACAAACCTCTGATAATTGTCTCCTGGTCTGGACTCAGTGTTTCCTTCCCTTTTCCTGAGTCTTTGGTAACTGAGAAACACAATTTGAAGTGTTTCAGTACTAAATTAAACTGTCTCTAACGATAATGTTCGATAAACAATTCATTGAATACCTTTATTTGCTTAATCACCTAATATACCGACCCTCGATGCGTTCTAGGTAAATTAGGTTTCAGTGTCATTAATATGTCACATTCGATAGGGTTTTAGGGTTGGTACGTTTTACCAAAGTCATTTCCTTGTTCAGTGCATTTTAATGCAACTTGCTGGATTCCGGGATACTAGTTTGACCTAACCGGACGACCTAGTTCCCTCGGTTTTTGGGTTTCGGTCAAAACTAAAAACTTGTAGATCTATGTCTTATTGCACGCGGGGCAAAATTTCAGGTCAATCCGAGTTAAGTAGACCAAGTTATGGTCATTATACTATTGCTGGTCAAATGGTATCAAATTAGGTCATTTTTAGGTCAATTTGGTCAACTTTGGTTCGGCCAGTTTTTGGACCCGAATTTGTGCAAGCTTTTTGACTTGCTTCTGGTCATTTCTGGGTTTTGGTGTCTTCATAAGACTTGTAGGTATGGGTCTTAACTATTCATGGTTAAAATTTCAGGTCAATTGGACCTGTTTTGAGTGAGTTATGGCCTAAACACTCACTGCTGCCCAATTGGTCAGTTTTCAGGTCCTAATTGCACCTAATCCGAATTGGTCATTTTCTTAGGTCACCTTGCAAGCAGAATTTTGGTATGTTTTCTCAATAAAAGTTGGCACATTTTGTGCCTAATTTCACCTCCAATTGGTCTCATACCAATTGAGGTTACACATTTAAACTTATTGGCTAAAATGTACACTGCCCTTGGTTACTTTGCTTAACACACATCAATTACACACATTTACCTTGAAATATGTTTACTTCTCTACCAAATCTGTTATGGTACATTACCAAAAACACATTCCCCTTTACATTAACATCATTTTGGGCAGATTACAATTATCCTCAATACACCAATTAACACTCAATTTACAAGTTCTAAGTACAATCACATATACACCTAATCATTACAAATTTTTGCATATACTTTACACAACAAGTTCATATACATATTCATCAATCCTTCTATGTCAATATTCTGCCAACACTTCCATGAATACATACATTTATTCAAGTGTCCCCAAGCTGCCGAAAATCTTCTTCAACACCAAATTGTCCTACAATTCATCAATTCCTATCCAAGTGCCAAAAATCACCATATAAATATGAAGTAATTCACTAGGTTTATTAAATCATCATAACTAACATAATTCTCATCAAATATATGTACAATTACTTCATCAATACATGATTACATGGCTGCCCAAAAATGGATATCTCAATACTCTTCAAACTTAAAAATTTCCTTCACAAAACCAACACCCATAACATGTATACAAAGTTTATCAAAGAAATCTTCAAAAATGCTAACTTACCTTATGGTTGGAGCTTGTTAAACCTTGCTTAAACTTCTTAAATTTGGTATCAAACTCTTTCTTGTGATGTGTAGAAAAACTTTAATGAAGAACCCTAGGTGATTGGAGTTGAAATGGAGGAGTGCATGGAGCTTGATTGAAAAATGGCCATGGAGGATTTTTCTTCTTCAATTCGTCTAAGTTAAGGGAGTGAGGAAGATGAACATTCTGCTGGATATAGTGGACTTACACCTGCCCCATTATGTGTTTATTATATTCCTTTAGTGGCCCACTCACTCAATTTTAACTATATAATAAGCTTACATGTTTTATTTACACATTTTTCACTCCATTTTGGCTATTTACTTTAGGTACCACTAAACTAATTTTTCATTTTATTTTCTAAGTGTAATATTATTTATTTTTAATGGACATTTAGGTCAAAAGACAATTCGGGATGTCAAATGACCATAATGCCCCTATTCGGGTTGCATTCCCGATTTTTCGGTAACACCGAGTTTTGTCTGTTTTTCGATTTCTCACTTTTCTTTGTACTAATTATTTAATTTCTCCTTGATATTTCTAATGATATTTATTCTTCAATAAGGGTCTATTTAAGTCCTAAAAATGTTTTCCAGGGTTCCCATGATCCAGCTAGTCAACGGTCCACGCCGTGACTTCCCTGATCACCCATCGCTAGGTTTCCTAAGCTTAACTTGATCACATTTCTTTGCTATTATTTTTCCTTTGTTTTTCTTATATTTTCTTTTCTTGTATTTCATTATTTTATGTCTCCTCACTCATATTGAAGTGTAGTTCTAGGCATCCTAGCTGTCCGGACAGCACTGGTCACCGGAACAGCAGAACGCACTACCGAACTTAGGGGTGTTACATGAATTATTGTAAATTGAGTTAGATAAATTCTGCAATTTATGGTGTATTTTGAATGTAATTGTAAGCTGCCAAAATGACCTATAATGTGTTGTGAATTATGTTTAGGTCATGATACAACCAGAATTGACTTGAATATTGAGTTTGGTAAGTGTTAGGAGTGATCCTTGATGTGTATGAAAGAAAATGAGACCATTTGGAGGTGAAACTAGGCACAAAATGTGCCAACTTTCATGAAGGAAGCTTGCCAAAATTCTGCTTGTAAGGTAGCTTGAAAAATGACCAAATCCGGATTAAGTGCAATTGAGGCCTGAAAATTGACCATTTGGGCAGCAGTTAGTGTTTAGGTCATAACTCACTCAAAAAAGGTCCAATTGACCTAAAATTTTGACCATGAATAGTTAAGACCCATATCTACAAGTCTTATGAAGACACCAAAGTCCAGAAATGACCATAAGCAAGTCAAACAGCTTGCACAAGTTCGAGTCCAAAAACTGGCCGAACCTAAAATGACCCAAAGTGACCTAAAGTGATCAATTTTGATGCATTTTGACCAGCAATAGTAAAATAACCATAACTTGGTCTACATAACTCAGAATGACCTGAAAATTTTCCCCGGGTGCAATAAGACATAGATCTACAAGTTTGTAGTTTTGACCGAAACCCGAAAACTGAGGGAACTATGTCATCCGGCTAGGTCAAACTAGCATCCCGGAATCCAGCAAATTGCAAGAAAATGCAGTATACACGGAAATGAACTTGGTAACATGTACCAACTCTAAAATACTATCGAATGTGACATATTAATAACATTAAAACCTAATTTACCTAGACTACATCGAGGGTCGACATATTAGGTTGACTAAGCAAATATTAGAATTCAGTGAATTAATTATCAAGCATTATCGTTAGAGACAGTTTAAATGAGTACTGAAACACTTCAAATTGTGTTTCTCAGTTAGCAAAGACTCAGGAAAAGGGAAGGAAACACTGAGTCAAGACCAGGAGACAGTTATTAGAGGTTTGTGCACAATAAGTATTTCTTTTGAATTTTTCAATTGAAATAATGTAACATCCACATTGCACGTGTTCTGTACGTTCTGTTGCTCCAGTAGTCAAATAACAGTCCAGGCAAGTCAGTATATCTGGAACTATACTTCGGTGATGGTGAACAGACATATAATGATGAAATAAATAAAAAGAAAATACAAGAAAAATCAAACAAAAATGAAAGAGAGAAAACAAAGCTAAGTTAAACGAGCCGCACATGGCGATGGGTGACCGCATCGGAAGGCCGTTCTGATCCCGGACCATGAGGAACCCTCGGAATTTAATTTTAAGACATAGATAAAGGTTTATTGAAATGTAATTGACACTAGAAATTTCAAAGAAAAATTAATAAATTATTACAAAGAAAAATGAAAAATCGAGAAACAGACAAAAATCGGTGTTACCAAAAAATCGGGAATGTAACCCGAAGTGGGGTATTTTGGTCAATTGACACCTAGAGTTGGCTTTTGACCTAAATATCCATTAAAAATAAATGATATTACACTTTATAAATGTCATGAAAAATGAAATGGTGACACATTATGTAAATAGTGAAATAATTGAGCTAAAGGTGCAAATAATGAAAGTTTAACTAATTAAACAATTAGTTTAGAGTTAGTGCTCCACTAACTCAATCCTTGGGAAATTATCTAAGACATTAGTGGGCAAAAACCACTTCTTCTTCACCAAAACACAAACCAGCCGAAACAAAACCTCCATGGAAGTCCACCATGGCCAAACTTCCTCCATCAACATGCACCATTGATCAAGCCCTCATTTTCACTTGCTTCCTTCATTAAAGCTTGCCTATTCACCTTGGGGAAGATATTGACAACAAGAAAAACTAGATTTGGTGAAGTTTTGATAAGTATCAAAAGTTGTAAGTGTCCAAAATCCCTCCCTTGCTTTAGTAATGCTTGTGTTTAGGTTGAGGTGAGTGTTTTGGTGAAGAGAAATGAATTTGTCCATTTTTGGCAGCCATGAACCCTTGTTAAGCTTGAGTTATTTTTACTTCTGATGAATGAAAATGAAGGTTGAATTGTCCAAATGAAAGTTAAGAGTAATTTTGTGCACAAGTATGTACATGTAGTGTTTAGATTAAAGGTGTGAAATGGAACCTTGAAGCCTTGAGCAAACTGCCATGTTTGGCAGCCCCTAATAGCATGAAATTGTGTGTGAATATATGGTTATTAATGATATATGTTAATGTCAATTTATGGGCAGCAAGTGTAATTGATGTTGAAGTATGAATATGTTGAAGTATATGTGTAATATTAATATTGAAGTATGCTGAATTTTGGTGGAAGTGAATGTTGAACTTATTGATGAATTGTGTGCATTGAGCACTTGAACATTCTGCGCAGAATTGTTGCTGAAATTGTGTACAATATATGTATAGAAGTGTTGTTGATTGAATATTGTAGTAATGAGGAGGAGAAGGAACATTAAATTGGGAGTGTATGAGCTTTGTGCAGGTTGTGTATTGAAGGCAGTACCTAAATTAGGCCATAAGTACCAAACTGTGAACCCAATTGGTATGAGGCCAATTGGGGGTGAAACTGGACACCAAATAGGCCAACTTTCATGGAGAAAGGTTGCCAAAATTCTGCCTAGAAACTGACCTTAAAAAGTGACCAAATCCAGATTAGTGCATTTAAGGCCCGAAAACTGACCATTTGGGCAGCAGTTAGTGTTTAGGCCATAACTCACTCAAAACAGGTCCAATTGACCTGAAATTTTGACCATGAATAGCTAAGACCTATATCTACAAGTCTTATGGAGACACCAAAGCCCAGAAATGACCAGAACCAAGTCAAATGGCTTGCACAAGTTCGGGCACAAAAACTGCCGAACCAAAAGTGACCTAAAAATTGACCAAATTGTGCACTAAAAGTGTAATCTGTCCAGCTTTAGCAAATTGACCATATCTTGGTCTACACAACTCGGAATGACCTGAAATTTTGCCCCGCGTGCAATAAGACATAGAGCTACAATTTTGCTTCTTTGACCAGAAGCTGAAAACCAAGGGAAATAGGACTTTAAGCTAGACCAATCTAGCACATAAAAATTGAGAATTTGACATTTTGCATACAGCGATGCTTGAAGCATTTTGGCAATGAATGCCAACTTGTAAAATTGGTAAATTGCACTATATTGGCAGCATATTGAGATATAAATTTTGATATATTGATGCTAGAAACAACTTATCCATATTACCTAAAAAAAGGTCAACATATGCATTGACTTGTGAATTATATAATAGTTAGTAAACTCCAAAGATTGAAGAATTAAACGATTAACTTATAATGTGCCCTAGTTTGCCTAGTTGACTAGTATGGATAGGTTGGCATGTCAATAGGATTCTGACAGCTGTTCTGTAAATGGCTTCATGCCATACTATATTTTTACGGCTTATTATGCCGCATTGTGACTTTAATAGCCTACGGCTATATATATTGTGTATTTATTTTTGGCTTATCGCCAGGTTGACTATATGGCTTTTTAGCCACGCTACTTGCACACCGAGAGACACTTTGTGACCGATGGTGTGACGGCCCGAGGTACTAGGTACCCAGTGCCAGTATATTCGTTTATCCAGTCTGGTCAGTAATAGGCTACACGGGCAGTAATTCAAGTACTATTAAATTCAAATACCTAAATCCAATCTATTGACATACAGCACCACCAAAAATTTGTAAACACTTTATTTACTTTATTTTAGTGTATATTTCTTTACATTTGGCACCACTAAGCAAAATTGCTTAGCGCGTTGCTTTTGTAACGCGTAGGTATTAGAGACACAGCTGGGGAGCCCAGCAGACCTACTACCGGGTGAGACATTAGATCTGCATAGGAGTCCAGAGCATACATGGTAGGACTTAGGATATCTTGTATTTTGTACTTTTGTTGTATATTTGAAATTTGGCCTTGTATTTTATAATATTATGAAAGCTTTAAAGTTTGTAATATTTTGTACATATTAAATAACATGGAGATTTTCTGTATATATTTAAATTATTATGGACTGTATTATGGAATCATTTAATGATGTAAAGTCTATTGACTTTCTTGAGAAATAGAGAGACGTGAAATATTTGAGATTTTGATATCATAATATTAAACTGTTTTCAACAGGTTGGAAGGACAGTTTGTCCTAATTGTAGACGGCACCTTGCCAAAATTTTATTACCAATCTTGAAACACTGATTTTAACAAAGTATGACAATAGTATCAACATGATATGAATATTATGTAAATGACTTCTTAAAATCAAATTGAGTTCGAGAAATGAGATAATCACAGACTAGGTGTTTCGGCACGCCGTGTAGCATGCCTTACTCGGCTATACTATAGACCGGTGAGGGGTATTACAAATAAATTACGATTATTTATATGTTATTGTTTTAAATTGTGTTTGTGCACAACAGTTATTTCTTTTGAATTTTTCAATTGAAATAAATTATGACTATTTGCATATTATTGTTTTCAATTATGGAAATGTGTTTTAATGGATACTTATTGCTTGAAAAGCATTATAAATAGTTTGAAACTGTGGAAAAATTGATTTATTGTGATTTGTGAAAATTTGAAGTTAATTATGAATTGTGTTGCCATTTTGTGAATGAATTTATGACTTTAGAAATTTATTGGATTCTCACGAATTATTTGAATAAAATGTTTGGAATTGATTTTGTGTTCACACTTAGCATGACAGTATCATATCATTCCTTCTCCATTTATGGGGTTGTGATCGTTTATTTTCCTTCTCCATTTATGGAGTCGTGATTGTTTATTTTTCTCCCTCTCTGGTTTACCAGTTGAGGTGATCAGATGAGTACTCATTATATAGCTAGCTCCCTTCCTCATTGATTTCGATTAGTGGGGTTGTGATTGCTTTATCGTGGTGTACAATGCGGCATTGATCAGAAATTTTGTGTTATGGCTTAAGTTGTGAATGAATTGGCAACACTGTATTCTTAAATTATTTGACTAAATTGTGTTATTATGAGCTTTGATAATTTGTGAAATGGAGTTTAAATTCTTATTGACATTCACGGTCTTTTGAATTTAACCATGTTTTGACTTATTGAGATTTATTGTGATAATTTGTGAAATGGAGTTTAAATTCTTATTGACATTCACTGTTTTTTGAATTTAACTACATTTTGATTACTGAGATTTATTGTGATATTGTGTTAAATTCCTTATGACATTCATTGTCTCGAATTTAACTATGGTTTTATGTATCCATCATTTATATGATTTATAAATTGTGATTTAAAGTTGTACTTGGTTAATGTTGTGCACCACCGAGACATTGTCTCAGCGATAGCTTTCCATTGCTGTCGCAGGTAGACAGACGGACAGGGCAGCAGACTAGGCTGCTAGTACATTTAGCGAGAGAATCATCGGGTATATTGAGTATACCACATTTTGAATTTTGTACTGTAATGTATGTTCACTGTATGTATATATTGTTCTTGGTTTTGAGCAGTTGTAAATTAAAATTGTACATTGAAGTTGTAAAGTAAATTATGAGTTATTTTGACTTGTAAAATTTGTACTGTATTTCTTTTATCTCAGTCTTTGAAAAATTATTGTGGGTTTGAGTTGAAAAACATATTGTGTTGAATTATGTTGGAGTTTGAGATTGAGAAATATATTTGAAGTGCTTTTTACAGGTTTTCTGAAGAACTGTTTTATTCAAAATACAGAGGGCACTCCGCCAAAATTTTTACAGAAATTCCTAATAATTTAAATGTGCTATCTCTTTCACTTAAGTTCAAAAAAATTTTTAACACCTGTAAATAGTGCTCACCACTGTAAAAAGAAGTAAGAAAAGTTTTAAAATCTCTTATAGTGTATTTAATGGGTTATCAGTAGGCGAAGTTGGTAATTCATTAGGTATACTACGGGATCATGTTATGCCTTACAGAGGGGTAGGGTGTAACACCTCTCCACCAATAGTGCTCTTTAACACTTCTGCACATTTTGGTTCCACCAGGGTGCATTGCAAATGGTGAATCATGTGCTTCCTTTAAAATGGTTTGCCTCAGTTCAACATTCTCAGGAATGCACATTCTGCCCTTATATAACAACAAGCCCTCATCATTTACTGATAATTCTGGTTTCTTGCCATCCCGAGCCTCTTCCATTAACTTGACATACTTATCATCCTTCTGTGCAACTGCTTTAATTTGTTCTGCCAGCATTAGCTTCACTTGCCAAGTAGCTACCATCTGCCCATCTTCATTAATCTCTAAATTAGCATGCAATGCCCTTAACTCATGTACCATGGACAATGGAGAAACCCTCAAACCAGCCATAGTCTTGCGACTTAAAACATCAGCTACAACATTAGCTTTTCCAGGATGATAGTCTATCAAATAATCATAATCTTTTATCAGCTCTAACCATCTCCTCTGCCTCAAATTTAACTCCTTTTGTGTGCCCAAGTACTTCAAACTTTTATGATCTATGTATATATAATATCTATCCCCATACAAGTAATATCTCCAGATCTTCAAGGCAAAGACAATGGCTGCCAGCTCCAAGTCATGCGTAGGATATGTCACACCCTACCCCTCTGTAAGGCATAACATGATCCCATAGTATACCTAATGAATTACCAACTTCGTCTACAGATAACCCATTAAATACACTATAAGGGATTTTAAAACTTTTCTCACTTCTTTTTACAGTTGTGAGCACTATTTACAAGTGTTAAAAACCTTTTTGAACTGAAGTGAAACAGCTAACTCATTTGGACTATTAGTAATTTCTGTAAAAATTTTGGCAGAGTGCCATCTGTATTTTGGACAAAACAGTTCTTCAAAAACCTGTAAAAGCACTTCAATATATTTCCAAATCTCAACTCCAAAATAACTCAACACAGCTTATTTCTCAACTCAAATCCATAGTAATTTTTCAAAGACTAAGATAAGGAAATACAGTATAATTTTTACAAGCCAAAATATCTCATAATTTACTTTACAACTTCAATATAAAATTTTAATTTACAACTTCTCAAATCAAAAAACAATATATACATACAGTGGTCATACATTACAGTACAAAATGCAAAATGAGGTATACTCGTTATACCCGATAATCTCTCGCTGAATGTACTAGCAGCCTAATACGCTTGCCATGTTCGTCTGTCTACCTGCGACAACAATGAAAAGCTATTCTCAGTGGTGCACAACATTAACCAAATACAACTTTAAATCATAGTTCATAAATCATATAAATGATAGATACGTAAAACCATAGTTAAATTCAAGACAATGAATGTCATAAGGAATTTAACACAATATCACAATAAATCTCAGTAATCAAAACGTAGTTAAATTCAAAAGACAGTGAATGTCAATAAGAATTTAAACTCCATTTCACAAATTATCAAAGCTCATAATAACACAATTTAGTCAAATAATTTACGAACACAGTGTTGCCAATTCATACACAATTTAAGCCATGACACAAAATTTTCGATCAATGCCGCGTTGTACACCACGACAAAGCTATCACAACCCCACTAATCGAAATCAATGAGGAATGGAGCTAGCTATATAATGAGTACTCATTCGATCACCTCAACTGGTAAACCAGAGAGGGAGAAAAATAAACGATCACGACTCCATAAATGGAGAAGGAAAATAAACGATCACAACCCCATAAATGGAGAAGGAATGATATGATACTATCATGCTAAGTGTGAACACAAAATCAATTCCAAACATTTTATTCAAATGATTCGTGAGAATCCAATAAATTTCTAAAGTCATAAATTCATTCACAAAATAGCAACACAATTCATAATTAACTTCAAATTTTCACAAATCACACTAAATCAATTTTTCCACAGTTTCAAACTATTTACAATGCTTTTCAAGCAATAAGTATCCATTCAAACACATTTCCATAATTGAAAACAATAATATACAAATAGTCATAATTTATTTCAATTGAAAAATTCAAAAGAAATAAATCAGTGCACAAACCTTTGATAATCGTCTCCGCCTTGACTCAGTGTTTCCTTCCCTTTCCCTGAGTCTTTGCTAACTGAGAAACACAATTTGAAGTGTTTCAGTACTCATTTAAACTGTCTCTAACGATAATGTTTGATAATTAATTCACTGAGTTCTAATATTTGCTTAGTCAACCTAATATGTCGACCCTCGATGCATTCTAGGTAAATTAGGTTTTAATGTTAATAATATGTCACATTCGATAGTATTTTAGGGTTGGTACATGTTACCAAGTTTATTTCCGTGTATACTGCATTTTCTTGCAATTTGCTGGATTCCGGGATACTAGTTTGACCTAGCCGGACGACCTAGTTCCCTCGGTTTTCGGGTTTCGGTCAAAACTAAAAAATTGTAGATCTATGTCTTATGGAACGCGGGGCAACATTTCAGGTCATTCTGAGTTATGTAGACCAAGTTATGGTCATTTTACTATTGCTGGTCAAATTGCATCAAAATTGGTCACTTTAGGTCACTTTAGGTCATTTTAGGTTCGGCCAGTTTTTGGACCCGAACTTGTGCAAGCTGTTTGACTTGCTTATGATCATTTATGGGCTTTGGTGTCTTCATAAGACTTATAGATATGGGTCTTAACTATTCATGGTCAAAATTTCAGGTCAATTGGACCTGTTTTGAGTGAGTTATGACCTAAACACTAACTGCTGCCCAAATGGTCAATTTTCAGGCCTCAATTGCACTTAATCCGGATTTGGTCATTTTTCAAGCTATCTTGCAAGCAGAATTTTGGCAAGCTTCCTTCATGAAAATTGGCACATTTTGTGCCTAGTTTCACCTCCAATTAGTCTCATACCGATTGGAGCCACACACTTAAAGTTATAGGCCTAAAACACAAACTGCCTTATTGTATTTCTTCCATACACATCAAGGATCACTCCTAACACTTACCAAACTCAACATTGAAGCCCATTCTGGTTATACCATAACCTAAACATAATTCACAACATATTATAGGTCATTTTGGCAGCTTACAATTACATTCAATGTGCACCAATAAGTGCAGAATTTGTCCAACTCAATTTACAACAATTCAATCACCAATTCATGCTCATTTACATGTCCAACTTCACACCATCATACATGCACTCAAACTGCCATAACCACTATCACAATTCAACACCATTATTTCATAAACCAAGCATGAATTCCAGCATTTCCTCAAGAGTTAACAAACTGCCACAATGCTACATTTACATTCCATTAATTTCCAAGCTTTAAATTTCATTTCACATTTACATATACTAAGTATACATCACCTAAACAATTTCCTACACAATATATATTTAATCAATCATTTAATTCACCATTTACAAGCACAAATAAACTGCCTTCAAGGTGTTTCCATGGCTGCCAAAAGTACACATTCCCATTCAACATCAAACCTCAAAAACTTCTTCATAAATCAAACACCCATAATATCCTTACAAACTTTAACAAAGCAACAATCAAAAACTCAAACTTACCTATGGATGAGACTTCTTAAATCTTCACCAAAACTTCTTGAAACTGCTATCAAACTCTTCCTTGTGATGTGGGGATAAACTTTAATGAAGACAAGTAAAGAAAGTGTAGCTTGAAATGGGTGTAATGAACCATGCAAATGGGGCGGCCATGGGAGGTTTCTCAAGCTTCATTCGGCAATGGTGATTCTTATGGTTGAAGATGAAGTGTTTAGTGGAGCAATCTGCCCACTTAAGATTAAATTTAGTCCATAGTGCTCCACTTACCAAATATAAATTATTTTATATGTTTAAATGTGATAATTAATCAATTTACCCTCCATTTTTACTATTTACATTAGGTACCCCAAAATTAATTTTTCATTATATTTTCCAAGTGTAATATTATTTATTTTTGATGGACATTTAGGTCAAAAGACAACTCGGGGTGTCAAATGACCACAATGCCCCTGTTCGGGTTGCATTCCCGATTTTTTCTGCAAATCGGTTTTATCCGTTTTTCGATTTCTCACTTTTCTTTGTACTAATTATTTAATTTTTCTTTGATATTTCTAATGATATTTATACTTCAATAAATATTTATTTAAGTCCTAAAAATATTTTTTAGGGTTCCCCGCGGTCCAAGGCTAGTCAACGGTCCATGCTGTGACTTCCCGGTGCGGTCACCCATCGCTAGGGTTCTCGGCTCGCTTAACTTGATTGCATTTCTTTACTATTATTTTTCCTTTGTTTTTCTTGTATTTTCTTTTCTTGTATTTCATTATTTTATGTCTTCTCACTCATAACGAAGTGTAGTTCTGGGCATCCTAGCTGTCCGGACAACACTGGTCACAGGAACAGTAGAATGCACTACCGAACATAGGGGTGTTACAATTCTCCCCCCCTTAAAATAAATTTCGTCTCGAAATTTTACTTGGAATTAGTCTCTGAATAGCTGTAGGTGCTGTCTCCTCATATCATCTTCACATTCCCAAGTAGCTTCCTGGCCTGAATGATGGTTGCACAGCACTTTAACCAGGTGTATCTGTTTGTTCCTCAGCTGCTTCGCCTCATAAGCCAGAATCTCTATGGGTTCTTCCTCATAGGAGAGGTCTGGATTTACCTCAATCTCTCCAACTGATAGTACATGAGATGGGTCTGATCTGTACCTCCTTAACATGGGCACATGGAAGACATTACGTATCCTTGCTAACTCTGGAGGTAATGCCAACCGATATGCCAAAGGACCCACTCTTTCCAGAACTTCATATGGTCCGATGAAACGAGGACTCAGTTTCCCCTTTCTGCCAAATCTCATAATCCTCTTCCAAGGAGAAACTTTGAGGAATACTTTATCACCCACTGCATATTCAATATCTCTTCTCTTCAGATCAACATAGGACTTCTGACGATCTGATGCAGCCTTGAGTCTATCTCTGATCAATCTGATCTTTTCCTCTGTCAGCTGAACAATTTCTGGCCCAATCATCTTCCTTTCACCTACTTCATCCCAACATAAGGGAGTTCTGCACTTTCTGCCATACAAAGCTTCATATGGAGGCATCCAAATGCTTGATTGGTAGCTGTTGTTATAGGCAAACTTAATCAAAGGTAAGTGTGTATCCCAACTACCTTCAAATTCAATCACACAAGCCCGTAGCATATCCTCCAATATCTGAATTACCCTTTCAGACTGGCCATCTATCTGTGGGTGGAATGCTGTGCTGAAGTTCAATCTAGTTCCTAGGGCTCTCTGAAGACTACCCCAGAATCTAGAAGTGAACCTAGGATCTCTGTCAGACACAATTGATACTGGCACTCCATGCAATTTTACAATCTCATATATGTACAATCTGGCCAATCTTTCCAGGCTATAGTCCATCCGCACTGGCAAAAAGTGAGCAGACTTGGTCAATGTGTCAACTATAACCCATACTGCATCATAACTACTCTGTGTCCTTGGAAGTCCTGTAACAAAATCCATAGTTATTCATTCCCATTTCCACTCTGGTACTGACAAAGGATGTAACAAACCAGCTAGAACTTGATGTTCTACCTTTACTTGTTGACAAGTTAGGCATTTGGAAACAAACTCAGCTATATCTCTCTTCATACCCATCCACCAGTAATGCTCTTTCAGCCCTCTGTACATTTTAGTTCCACCAGGGTGCATAGAAAAAGGAGACTCATGTGCTTCCTTCATAATGATCTATCTCAATTCAGCATCATTAGGAATGCACATTCTACCCTGATGTTGCAATAAACCATCATCTCTCACAGAGAATTCAGGTTTCTTGCCCTGCTGGACTTCTTTCAGTAGCTTCTGATATTTTTCATCATCTGAGCAGCCATTCTGATCTGATCAATCAACACTGGCTGTACATGCCATGCAACTACTGTCTGTCCCTCATCATCAATCTCTAAACTGGCATGCTGTGCTTTCAATTCATATACCATGGACAAAGGAGAAACTCTTAGACTTGCCATATTCTTGCGACGTAAGGCGTCAGCCACCACATTTGCTTTTCCTGGTTGATAGTCTATTAAGCAATCATAGTCTTTAATGAGTTCTAACCATCTCCTCTGCCTCAAATTCAATTCCTTTGGGGTGCCTAAGTACTTCAAGCTCTTGTGATCTGTGTAAATGTAGCATTTCTCTCCATACAAATAGTGTCTCCAGATCTTCAGAGCAAAAACAATAGCTGCTAGCTCCAGATCATGTGTTGGGTAGTTCCTCTCATGCGGTTTCAGCTAGCGTGATGCATAAGCAATGACATTCCGATCTTGCATCAGTACACAGCCTAGCCCATTGTGAGAAGCATCACTATAAATTGTGTATTCTTTACCTGAAGTAGGTAAAGTGAGGACTGGAGCTTCAGTCAAACACCTCTTCAACTCATCAAAACTTTGCTAGCATTTATTTGTCCATTGAAATTTCACATCTTTCCGAAGCAGTTTGGTAAGTGGAGAAGATAACATAGAAAACCCTTTCACAAACCAATGGTAATATCCAGCTAAACCCAGAAAACTGCGAATTTCTGTGATATTCCTGGGCAGCTTCCAATTAAGGATAGCTTCTACCTTGCTGGAATCCACCTTGATCCCTTCAGCTAACACAACATGTCCCAAAAAGGAGATTTCTTTTAGCCAAAATTCACATTTCAACAATTTGGCGTATAGCTGTTTCTCCCTTAAAGTCTGCAGTACAATCCGCAGATGTCTGTCATGCTCCTCTACATTCCTCGAATATATCAAAATGTTATCAATAAACACCACCACAAATTGATCGAGATATGGTCTGAAGATAGTGTTCATCAGATCCATAAAAGCAGCTGGAGCATTTGTTAACCCGAATGGCAATACTAGAACTCATAGTGGCCATACCGAGTTCTAAAAGCAGTTTTTGGAATACTCTGCTCTTGCACCTTCAACTGATAATAACCAGATCGCAAATCAATTTTGGAGAATACAGCTGCACCCTTCAACTAATCAAACAGATCATCAATGCGAGGCAATGGATATCTGTTCTTTATTGTCACCTTATTCAGCTGCCTGTAGTCAATGCATAAGCGGAGAGTACCATCCTTCTTCTTAACAAACAACAGATGCTCCCCATGGTGACACACTAGGGCGGATGAAGCCCTTTTCAAGTAATTCTTGCAACTGTATCTTCAACTCCTTCAACTCTGCTGGTGCCATTCTGTATGGTGTTATGGAGATTGGATCCATACCAAGCATAACATTAATTTCAAACTGCACTTCTCTTTCCGAAGGTAGTCCTGGCAATTCATCAGGAAACACATCTGGAAAGTCATATACTGTAGGGATGTCCTTCAATGCTGGACTCCCCACTTGGGTGTCTACCACATGTGCCAAGTATGCTTCACACCCCTTTCTGATCATTTTTCTGGCTAGTGCAGCCGAAATGATGTTTGATGGCAATAACTGCCTCTCCCCATGTATTACCACATCACTGTACTGAGGGAGGCCAAAAGTGACTGTCTTCAGCCTACAGTCAATCATAGCATGATGCCTAGCTAACCAATCCATGCCCAAGATGATATCATAATCTCTGAAGGGCATTTCAATGAAATCAGACAGAAAAGTGTGTCCTTGGATCACCAAAGGACAATCTCTATACATTCTATTAACCCTGACCTCCTGTCCTAGCGGACTTGTTACTAGCACCTCAAAGTCCATTTTTGTACATGGAACAGCAATGCAATCAATGATGCTAGCACTCACATAAGAATGGGTAGAACCCGGATCAAATAACACAAACACATCTTGATTAAAAGTTGAGAAGGTACCAGCCACAACATCAGATGTCTCGGCCTCTTCTCTCTGTCTCATTGCATAGACTCTGACTGGAGCACTGTCTTGCTCTGAATGTTTCACTGTGCCTTGGCTGCCTGCTGGGCTACCTCTACCCCTGCCTCTACCTCTGCTGGGTGGTTGTGAACTTCTGGTGACAGGGCTCAATCGGCCTCTGCAGTAGTAGGAGGTGGTCCAACTCTGCGACTACTGGTGCAGTCCTTAGCAAAGTGTCCTGTGCCTCCACAGTTATAACAGGCTCCAATAGCCTTATAGCATATCCCACCATGATATCTTCCACAAGTTTCACATTGGCGGGAAGGGTAGGAACCTCTGGTACTCTGCTGACCAGATAGAGGAGGTTTCTGTCCTGAATATCTTCCCCTACCCGACTTCTTGCCACCTCTGCCATGTCCCCCATGATTCTTCCTCTTTCCAAGAGGGACCACCGAACTCTGTTTTACAGATTTTCCCTCTTTCTCTGTCTTCTCTGATTTCTTTTTCTCAGGAGCTACTTCAGACTCAATTCTTTCCAACTTTAGGGCTTGAGAAACAAGTTCAGAGAAGTTAGTGTGTTTGAATCCGACCACTTGTAATCTGATACTGGGCTTCAAGCTGGTTTCAAACCTCTTGTATCTCTCCCTACTGGTAGTAAGTAAACTTACTGCATAGTGGCTCAGGTGGAAAAATTCCCTTTCATACTAAGCCACTGATCTGCTCCCTTATTTTAGACTTAGGAATTCTTGTAGCTTCTAGTCTACATAAGCATCGGGGACATATTTCTGTCTAAATTCCCTGAGAAAGTCATTCCATATTAGCACTGCATGTCACACCCTACCCCTCTGTAAGGCATAACATGATCCCGTAGTATACCTAATGAATTACCAACTCCGTCTACTGATAATCCATTAAATACACTACAAGGGATTTTAAAAACTTTTCTTACTTCTTTTACAGTGGTGAGCACTATTTACAGGTGTGAAAGACTTTGGTGAACTGAAGTGAAACAACTAACTCATTTGATTTATTTGGAATATCTGTAAAAATTTTGGCAAGGTGCCATATGTATTTTGGACAAAACAGTTCTTCAGAAAACCTGTAAAAAAAAACACTTCAATATTTTTTCAAATCTCAACTCCAACATTTTTATCAACACAACACATTTCTCAAGTCAAATCCACAGTGATTTTCAAAGACTAAGATACAAAAATATAACACAATTTTTACAAGCCAAATAACTCATAATTATTTTACAACTTTAATGTACAACTTAAATTTACAACTGCTCAAAACCAAGGACAAAATATACATACAGTGAATATACATTACAGTACAAAATGCCACATGTGGTATACTCACTATACCTTAAAATCTCTCACATGATTACTAGCGACCCTAGTCCGCCGCCTGCCTGCTCTCTACTGCGACAAAGAATAAAGCTATCACGAGACAATGTCTCGAGTGCACAACATTAACCATATACAATTTTAAATCACAATTCATAAATCATATCAATAATGGATACTTAAAACCATAGTTAAATTCAAGACAATGAATGTCATAAGGAATTTAAACTCCAATTCACAAATTATCAAAATTCATAATAACACACTTTAGTCAAATAGTTTAAGAATACCGTATTGCCAATTCATACACAATTTGATCAAATTACTGAATAACACAGTTTTTTTTCCAATCAATGACACAATTTGATCAAATAACTGAATAATACTTTTTTTTGCAAATCAATAACACAATTCGCTCAAATAACTGAATAATATCGTTTTGCAAATCAATAACACAATTCGATCAAATAACTGAATAATATAATGTTGCCAATCAATAACACAATTTAGGTCATGACACAAATTTTTTCATATATGCCGTGTTGTACACCACGACAGGACATACTCACCCCAATAATCGAAATCAATGAGGGAGGAAGCTAGCTATCTAATGAGTACTCATCCACACTCACCTCAGACTGGGAAGTCAAAGAGGGAGGAACATAATCATACTCACCCCAGACTGATAAGTCAAAGAGGGAGGAATAATCACACTCACCCCATTAATGGAGGAGGAACATAGTATCCATGTCATGCCAATTGTGAGTCAAAACAATTCCAAACATTTTATTCAAATGATCCGTAAGAATCCAATAAATTTCCAAAGTTATAATTTCATTCACAAAATGGCAACACAATTCGTAATTCACTTCAATTTCCACAAAAACCATTTACAGTGCTTTTCAATCAATAAGTATCCATCAATATCATTCAAACAATTTTCACGATTTCAAACCATTCACCATGTTTTTCAATCAATAAGTGTTCATCAAACACATTTCCATAATTTAAAACAATAATATACAAATAGTCAATATTTATTTCAATTGAAAAATTCAAGAGAAATAGTTATTGTGCACAAACCTCGATATTTGTCTCTGGTCTTGACTCGATATTTCTTTCCCTTTTCTTTGAGTCCTTGTTAACTGGGAAACACAATTTGAAGTGTTTGAGTGCTAAATTAATTTGCCTCTAACGATAATGTTCGATAAACAATTCCTTTGAATACCTTTATTTGCTTAATCACCTAATATACCAACCCTCGATGCGTTTTAGGTAAATTAGGTTTTGGTGTCATTAATATGTCACATTCGATAGGGTTTTAGGTTTGGTACGTGTTACCAAACTCAATTATATGTATATTGCATTTTCTTGCATTTTATTGCAAATTGCTGGATTTCGGGATACTAGTTTGACCTAGTCGGACAACCTAGTTCCCTCGGTTTTCGGGTTTCGGTCAAAACTACAAACTTGTAGATCTATGTCTTATTGCACGCGGGGAAAAATTTCAGGTCAATCCGAGTTAAGTAGACCAAGTTATGGTCATTATACTATTGCTGGTCAATTGGTATCAAATTAGGTCAATTTTTGGTCAATTTGGTCAACTTTGGTTCGGCCAGTTTTTGGACCCGAACTTGTGCAAGCTTTTTGACTTGATTCTGGTCATTTATGGGTTTTGGTGTCTTCATAAGACTTGTAGGTATGGGTCTTAACTATTCTTGGTCAAAATTTCAGGTCAATTGGACCTGTTTTGAGTGAGTTATGGCCTAAACACTCACTGCTGCCCAAATGGTCAGTTTTTAGGTCTCAAGTGTACCTAATCCGAATTGGTCATTTTTCACATCACCTTGCAAGCATAATTTTGGTATGTTCTCTCAATGAAAGTTGGCACATTTTGTGCCTAGTTCCACCTCCAATTGGTCTCATACCAATTGAGGTTACACATTTAAACTTATTGGCTAAAATGTACACTGCCCTTGGTTACTTTGCTTAACACACATCAATTACACACATTTACCTTGCAATTTGTTTACTTCTCTACCAATCTGTTTTGGTACATTACCAAAAGCATATTCTACTTTACACTAACATTACTTTGGGCAGATTACAATTATCCTCAACACACCAAATATAATTCACATTTATAAATTCTAAGTACCATTACATTCACACCTAACCATTACAAATCTTACATACACTTTACAATATCAATCTCCATACATATCCATCAATCCTTCTAGGTCGATATTCTGCCTACACTTCCATGAATACATACATTTACTCAAGTGTTCCCAAGCTGCCGAAAATTGTCCTTCAACATCAAAGTGCCCTACAATTTACCAATTCCCATCCAAGTGCATAAATCACCATATATATGTGAAATAATTCACTAGGATATTAAATCACCATGATCAACATTATTTCTCATCAATTATATGTATAATAAATCATTAAATGCGTGACCCCATGGCTGTCCAAAAATGGCTATCTCAATAACTATTTAAACTTTAAAATTTCCTTCACAAAACTAACACCCATAACATGAACATAAAGTTTAACAAAGGAATTCTCAAAAATGTAAACTTACCTTTAATTGTAACTTGCTAAACCTTCACCAAACTTCTCAAATTTGGTGTCAATATCTTCCTTGTGATGTGTAGACAAAGTTTCATGAAGGAACCTAAGAGATTGGAGTTGAAAATGGAGAGAGGAATCAAGCTCAAAACCAAACGGCAATGGAGGATTTGTTTCTCTTCAATTCGGCATGGATGAGGGACCTTGAAGAAATGAGATTGCAGATTGTTTATTAGGTGTACACATGTCCCATTTAACTCTTAGTTTATTCCTTTAGTGGCCCACTCACTCATATAATCATATAATATGTTTAATTGTGTTATTTACACCATTTCCACTCCATTTTGGCTATTTACTTTAGGTACCACTAAATTAATTTTTCATTTTATTTTCTAAGTGTAATATTATTTATTTTTAATGGACATTTAGGTCAAAAGACAATTCGGGATGTCAAATGACCATAATGTCCCTGTTCGGGTTGCATTCCTGATTTTTTGGTAACACCGGGTTTTATCCATTTTTCGATTCCTCACTTATCTTTGTACTAATTATTTAATTTTTCTTTGATATTTCTAATGATATTTATACTTCAATTAATGTCTCTTTAAGTCCTAAAAATATTTTCCAGGGTTCCCCGCAGTTCAGGGCCAGTCAACGGTCCACGCCGTGACTTCCCGGTGCGGTCACCAATCGCTAGGTTTCCCGGCTCGTTTAACTTGATCACATTTCTTTGCTATCATTTTTCCTTTGTTTTTCTTGTACTTTCTTTTCTTGTATTTCATTATTTTATGTCTCCTCACTCTCATTGAAGTGTCGTTCTAGGCATCCTAGCTATCCTGACAAAGATCGTCACCGGAGCAATGAACGCACTACCGAACTTAGGGTGTTACATCGCAGTTCTACTGCATCGTGGGGAATGGTTTTCCACCAGTCATAAGCATCCCCCTGTAGCAAAGATACTGAGTATTCAAATCTGAACTCCTCTGTACAGTGCAATTTCTTGAATACCCTATCCATCCTTTCTAACCACTGTTCGGCCTCTAGAGGATCTACTGTCCCCTTGAAATCTGTAGCCCCATACTTCATCAATTTGTCATACTGCCTAGTAGAAGACTGTGGTTGTACCACTGGTGTCTATATTGGGACTTGAGTAGGCACATTACTAGCCATTTGTTGGAACATTTCAGCCATTTCTTTGGCCGAACTAAGCTGGAATCACGATCAGAGGGGCTGGTCTTCTTGAACCACTGACATTGTGTAGGCTTAGGGCATCCCCTTGCACCTCAGCCTCAACAGATTGATCGACTGAACGATCACCCTCTTCCATAGTCAATGCGAGGATTTTAGATCTCCTGAACAAATAACACAAGGAGATTTCCTCCCGTTAGTGCATATTTATAATGTAATGTACTGTATGTATCAAACAATGATATTGAGCAGTTGTACTATAAAGAAAGAATATTCAAATAACAGGTGAAAACAGAATTTAAAAACTAGCTTTGATACCACTAAAATATGTCACACCCTACCCCTCTGTAAGGCATAACATGATCCCGTTGTATACCTAATGAATTACCAACTTTGTCTACTGATAACCCATTAAATATACTACAAGGGATTTTAAAACTTTTCTTACTTCTTTTTACAGTGGTGAGCATTATTTACAGGTGTTAAAAACCTTTTTGAACTGAAGTGAAACAGCTAACTCATTTGGACTATTAGTAATTTCTGTAAAAATTTTGGCAGAGTGCCATCTGTATTTTGGACAAAACAGTTCTTCAAAAACCTGTAAAAGCACTTCAATATATTTTCAAATCTCAACTCCAAAATAACTCAACACAACATATTTCTCAACTCAAATCCACAGTAAATTTTCAAAGACTGAGATAAGGAAATACAGTATAATTTTTACAAGCCAAAATATCTCATAATTTACTTTACAACTTCAATATATAATTTTAATTTACAACTGCTCAAATCCAAAAATAATATATACATACAGTCGTCATAAATAAAAGTACAAAATGCAAAATGAGGTATACTCGTTATACCCGATAATCTCTCGCTGGATGTACTAGCAGCCTAATCTGCTGCCCTGTCCGTCTGTCTACCTGCAATAGCAATGAAAAGCTATTGCTGAGACAATGTCTCAGTGTTGCACAACATTAACCAAATACAACTTTAAATCACAGTTCATAAATCATATAAATGATAGATACGTAAAACCGTATTTAAATTCAAGACAATGAATGTCATAAGGAATTTAACACAATATCACAATAAATCTCAGTAATCAAAACGTAGTTAAATTCAAAAGACAGTGAATGTCAATAAGAATTTAAACTCCATTTCACAAATTATCAAAGCTCATAATAACACAATTTAGTCAAATAATTTACGAACACAGTGTTGCCAATTCATACACAATTTAAGCCATGACACAAAATTTTCGATCAATGCCGCGTTGTACACCACGACAAAGCTATCACAACCCCACTAATCGAAATCAATGAGGAAGGGAGCTAGCTATATAATGAGTACTCATCCGATCACCTCAACTGGTAAACCAGAGAGGGAGAAAAATAAACGATCACGACTCCATAAATGGAGAAGGAAAATAAACGATCACAACCCCATAAATGGAGACGGAATGATATGATACTGTCATGCTAAGTGTGAACACAAAATCAATTCCAAACTTTATTCAAATGATTCGTGAGAATCCAATAAATTTCTAAAGTCATAAATTCATTCACAAAATGGCAACACAATTCATAATTAACTTCAAATTTTCACAAATCACACTAAATCAATTTTTCCATAATTTCAAACTATTTACAATGATTTTCAAGCAATAAGTATCCATTCAAACACATTTCCATAAATGAAAACAATAATGTACAAATAGTCATAATTTATTTCAATTGAAAAATTCAAAAGAAATAACTGTTGTGCACAAACCTCTGATAACTGTCTCCTGGCCTTGACTCAGTGTTTCCTTCCCTTTCCCTGAGTCTTTGCTAACTGAGAAACATAATTTGAAGTGTTTCAGTACTCATTTAAACTGTCCCTAACGATAATGCTTGATAATTAATTCACTGAGTTCTAGTATTTGCTTAGTCAACCAAATATGTCGACCCTCGATGCATTCTAGGTAAATTAGGTTTTAATGTTATTAATATGTCACATTCGATAGTATTTTAGGGTTGGTACATGTTACCAAGTTTATTTTCGTGTATACTGCATTTTCTTGCAATTTGTTGGATTCCGGGATACTAGTTTGACCTAGCCGGACGATCTAGTTCCCTCTGTTTTCGGGTTTCGGTCAAAACTAAAAACTTGTAGATCTATGTCTTATGGAACGCGGAAAAAACTTTCAGGTCATTCTGAGTTATGTAGACCAAGTTATGGTCATTTTACTATTGCTGGTCAAATTGCATCAAAATTGGTCACTTTAGGTCATTTTAGGTTCGGCCAGTTTTTGGACCCGAACTTGTGCAAGCTGTTTGACTTGCTTATGGTCATTTCTGGGCTTTTGTGTCTTCATAAGACTTGTAGATATGGGTCTTAGCTATTCATGGTCAAATTTCAGGTCAATTGGACCTGTTTTGAGTGAGTTATGGCCTAAACACTAACTGCTGCCCAAATGGTCAATTTTCAGGCCTCAATTGCACTTAATCCAGATTTGGTCATTTTTCAAGCTATCTTGCAAGCAGAATTCTGGCAAGCAGAATTCTGGCAAGCTTCCTTCATGAAAGTTGGCAAATTTTGTGCCTAGTTTCACCTCTAATTAGTCTCATACCAATTGAAGCCACACACTTAAAGTTATAGGCCTAAAACACAAACTGCCTTATTGCATTTCTTCCATACACATCAAGGATCACTCCTAACACTTACCAAACTCAACATTGAAGCCCATTCTGGTTATACCATAACCTAAACATAATTCACAACATATTATAGGTCATTTTGGCAGCTTACAATTACATTCAATGTGCACCAATAAGTGCAGAATTTTTCGAACTCAATTTACAACAATTCAATCACCAATTCATGCTCATTTACATGTCCAACTTCACACCATCATACATGCACTCAAACTGCCATAACCACTATCACAATTCAACACCATTATTTCATAAACCAAGCATGAATTCCAACATTTCCTCAAGAGTTAACAAACTACCACAATGGTACATTTACATTCCATTAATTTCCAAGCTTTAAATTTCATTTCACATTTACATATACTAAGTATACATCACCCAAATAATTTCCTACACAATATACGTTTAATCAATCATTTAATTCACCATTTACAAGCACAAATAAACTGCCTTCAAGGTGTTTCCATGGCTTCCAAAAGTACACATTCCCATTCAACATCAAACCTCAAAAACTTCTTCATAAATCAAACACCCATAACATCCTTACAAACTTTAACAAAGCAACAATCAAAAACTCAAACTTACCTATGGATGAGACTTCTTAAATCTTCACCAAAACTTCTTGAAATTGCTATCAAACTCTTCCTTGTGATGTGGGGATAAACTTTAATGAAGACAAGTAAAGAAAGTGTAGCTTGAAATGGGTGTAATGAACCATGCAAATGGGGCGGCCATGGGAGGTTTCTCAAGCTTCATTCGGCAATGGTGATTCTTATGGTTGAAGATGAAGTGTTTAGTGGAGAAATCTGCCCACTTAAGATTAAATTTAGTCCATAGTGCTCCACTCACCAAATATAAATTATTTTATATGTTTAAATGTGATAATTAGTCAAATTACCCTCCATTTTTACTATTTACATTAAGTACCCCTAAATTAATTTTTCATTATATTTTCCAAGTGTAATATTATTTATTTTTGATGGACATTTAGGTCAAAAGACAACTCGGGGTGTCAAATGACCACAATGCCCCTGTTCGGCTTGCATTCCCGATTTTTCGGTAACACCGGGTTTTGTCCGTTTTTCGATTTCTCACTTTTTTTTGTACTAATTATTTAATTTTTCTTTGATATTTATAATGATATTTATACTTCAATAAATATTTATTTGAGTCCTAAAAATATTTTCCAGGGTTCCTCGCGGTCCAGGGCTAGTCAACGGTCCATGCCGTGACTTCCTGGTGCGGTCACCCATCGCTAGGGTTCTCGGCTCGCTTAACTTGATTGCATTTCTTTACTATTATTTTTCCTTTGTTTTTCTTGTATTCTCTTTTCTTGTATTTCATTATTTTATGTCTTCTCACTCATAACGAAGTGTAGTTCTAGGCATCCTAGCTGTCTGGACAACACTGGTTACAGGAATAGTAGAATGCACTACTGAACATAGGGGTGTTACAGGATAATTCCTCTTATGCTGTTTAAGTTGGCATGAAGCATAGGAATGACATTTCTATCTTGCATCAACACACAGCCCAATCCGTTATGAGAAGCATCACTGTATATGGTATACTCCTTACCCAAAGTGGGCAAGGTTAAGGCTGAAGCTTTAGTTAAATGCCTCTTTAACTCATTAAAACTTTCCTGACACCGATTAGTCCACTGAAATTTTACATTCTTCCTGAGTAGCTTAGTCGGTGGAGATGCTAGCATGGAGAATCCCTTCACAAACCTTTGGTAATACCCAGCTAAACCAAGGAAAATTTGAACTTCCGTGACATTTCTAGGTGGCTTTCAATTAAGAATGGCTTCTACTTTGCTAGGATCCACCTGAATACCCTCTGTAGATACAATATGCCCCAAAAATGTAATCTCCTTTAGCCAAAACTCACATTTCGATAGTTTAGCATACAACTGCTTCTCCCTCAAAGTCTATAATACTATCCTCAAGTGCTTATCGTGTTCCTCTGCATTCTTTGAGTACACTAAAATATCATCAATGAACACCACAACAAACTGGCCCAAATATGGCCTAAAGATAGTGTTTATCAGGCCCATAAAAGCAGCTGGAGCATTAGTCAACCCGAATGGCATTACCAAGAACTCAGAGTGGCCATATCGAGTCCTAAAGGTAGTTTTAGGAATACTTTACTCCTGCACCCTCAACTGTTAGTAGCCCGATCTCAAGTCAATTTTGGAGAATACAGTTGCATCCTTTAACTTATCAAACAAATCATCGATCTGTGGCAAAGGATATCTATTCTTTATAGTCACCTTATTCAATTGTCTATAGTCTATGCATAGGCGGAGAGTACCATCCTTCTTCTTCACAAATAATACTGGTGCTCCCTAAGGTGGCACGCTAGGCCGGATGAAACCCTGATCTAACAATTCCTGCAACTGCACCTTCAACTCTTTCAACTCAGCAGGTGCCATCCTATAAGGAGTGATGGAGATTGGCTCCACACCAAGCAAAGTCTCAATTTCAAATTGCACCTCTCTTTCCGGAGGCAATCCTGATAATTTTTCCTGAAAGACATTTGGAAAACCCCATACCATAGTAATATCTTTAAGATCTGGACTCCCCACCTGGGTGTCTATCACATGAGCTAGATAAGCTTCACATCTCTTTCTAATCATCTTTTTAGCAAGTGCAGCTGAAATGATGTTGGATGGTAATCACTACGTCTACATACTAGGGAAGACTGAAAGTGACTGTCTTCAGTCTACAGTCGATCATGGCATGATGCCTGGCTAACTAATCCATACCCAAGATGATATCATAATCTCAGAAGGGCATGTCAATTAAGTCTGACAGGAATGTATGTCCTTGGATCACCAAAGGAAAATCCTTATATAATTTGTTCACCCTAACCTCTTGTCCTAAAGGACTAGTCACTAGCACATCATAATCCAATTTCACACAAGGAATAGCAACAGAGCATGCAATACTGGTACTAGCATAAGAAGGTGTAGAACCAAGGTCAAACAGCACATATACATCTCTATCAAAAATTGAGAAAGTACCAGCCACAACATCTGATGTCTCAGCTTCATCCTTCTGGCGCATGGTGTACACCCTGACTGGTGCACCACTCTGCTCTAGTTGGCTCATTATGCCATGGCTGCCAGAAGTGTTACCTCTACCCCTGCCTCTGCCTCTATTAATTGTCTGTTGTCCTTTGGAAGCAGAACCTTAAACAGATCCCTCAGTGGTAGTAGGAAGCCTAGACCTGTGGGCACTAGTGCAATCTCTAGCAAAATGCCCACTTCCACCACAGTTGTTGTCACACCCCGGCTTAGTGGGCCCCAGCTCAAGCCCCTCTATGGGTGGCCATCTTGCCGGCGTAGCAAACCCGTGAGGTGATATGGGTTCGAATCCTAGCTCTGCAGGGCGAAGGGATTGAACTCCACCAAAGCGGACAGTACCGATTTGAGTTGCATCGCCGGCCTCTAGAGGGGTACGCCGGCAAGATGGCCACCCATAGAGGGGCTTGAGCTGGGGCTCACTAAGCCGGGGTGTGACAAAACATTACTAGAAATCAAATTGAAAATGAGTAGTGGAGGAAAGGAAAGAAAATGAAGAAAAAGCTTAATTATGACATCATGGTGATGTCATTAAGAAAAGTTTGACCAATCAAAATTTAACCATCCATTGACTAACAAATAAAAAGGCAAATAAAGACCAAAATAACACAAAATGCAGCAGCCATCCCTCTCCCCTTTCACCAGCCGAAAATTCTTCTTCTTCTCCCTCCATTGATGTGCCATCAAAAACTCCATTTCTCCTTTGTTTCCACCACTAAACCCTAACCCCTTTCATTAAACCTTGACCATATCACTTGGAGAAGCTCTTGGCAGCCAAGAAGGAGAAAGAAATTGAAGTTTAGGGCTTAGGAAATTCTGCCCAAACAAGGTTAGTGCATATATGTAGTTAAAATACATTAATTCCATGATTTAGGCTTGTAATGAATTAGAAATTGAGAAATAATGAAACAAATTCAATGTGTATCTCCACCAAAGAATTTGGCAGCCCTAATAGAGGGATGGTTTTGGATGTTTTTAATGGACTTAGCATGAATTGGAGGTTATGTTTAAGCTATATATCTACATGGATGTTGAACTAGGGTGCTAAGTGAGGTTTATGGGTAAATTGCATTGGACATTAGGGTTTTGAGGCATGAAAAATTGGCTTGACTTACCAAACTATTAAAGGACACTCTAATGGTCAATAAGTGACCATTTGAGGTATGTTGACCACAATTTGAACTTAAAAATGGAGTGGCAAAGTCAAGGTGGGAGCTGCCCTATGACAGCAGCAAATGGACTGAAATTTCAGTCCAATTATATAGCCATAACGTTGGCTGTGTTAGTCCAATTGGTGTTTGGCCAATTGGACATGAAACTATGTTTATAATGGCACATTTTTTCTGAAGAAACCATGCCCAAAGGACCAAAGCAAGAGGACCAAAACTTGGCCCCAATCCGGAACCCTGAAACTGATTCTGTAGAATTGGCCAAATGAACAGTAACTGTTCATTTGGCCATAACTCACTGTAGATTTGGTCAATTGACCTGAAATTTTTACAGCAATAAGTTAAGACATAGACAAACAACTTTCATGAAGGAACCTACCCCAAATTATTGCCAGAACCCATCCAACCAAGTGACTCTAGTTACTGTTCATACACTGTAGATATGGTAATTTTCTGCAGAATGCACATTCGGCCAGCTTGGGTCTTTGGACCATATCTAGAGTTACAAAACTCCAAATGGAGTGATTCAAAAAAGGAAATTCAACTAGACAAAATAAGGAACAACTTTCATGTTTTACATTTCTTCAAATTCCTACAGTAACAGTGTCCAATGGAACAGTGAAGTTGACTCACCAAAATTGAAAATTCTGCTTGTGTTGAGTTACACTTTGGAATGGTATTAACACTTAATGCCAACAAGTTTTAAACACCAAATGTGGTATGTTGGGAGTGCCAAAGTCAATGTACACATTTTTATTCTAAAAGTCAACATTTTGTTGACCAATGATGAATAGTGACACCAAAAATTTGAAATTCACAAATTGAAGAATTTAAAAGTTTCAAATGCCCTAGTATACCTAACAAGATTGGTTTGGATAGTTTGGCATGCCAATAGGGTTCGATTAGCGATCGCACATGGCAAAAATGCCATTCTCGATTTCATGGCTTTTAGCCATTCGACTTTGCATTGAGACTTGGCCTTGTGCACGAGATTATTCTGACTTGGTAGCTGTTACATTGCCTGCCGGGTGATGCATATGCGATCGATGGTATGACGGCGAGGTACTAGATACCCAGTGCGGTTACCCGTTATCCATCCGATCGTCTAGTGTAGGTTACTTGGGCAACCAAATGAATGAAAATGAGCAATGTAGAAGAAATAAATGAATGGATATACAAATACATGACAAACAAAACATGTACATGCAATACATATTTATATCTGTTATTTCTTGTTATTTTATTATTGCACCACTAAGCATTATTGCTTAGCGCGTTACTTTTGCCACGCAGCGTAGGTACGGAGATCCTGATCGTGAGCCCGGTAGACCACGGTGGGTGAGTCCATCCTGCATTCTGCGGTGTCCGTGTCACCTCACTACTGCGATTGCATTGGTAGGGCACTAGGTGTCATTTTGTCATTTTGATATTTTGTAGCGATTTTTACTTTTCATATGTATTTGAACTCATGTAATATATTTTGATGTCCATGTAAATAATGGAAGTTATGACTATGAATGCAAAATTTGAGCATGTATTTATCGCTTGTATATGAGAAATGGATGTTTGTGAAATGAAAAGATTATTGAGAATTTGCTATTGAGAAATATTGTTGAGATTTTGGATATCGGAGTTTGAGATGATGGAATAAAAAATATTAGAAGTGTTTTTAACAGGTTCCGAAGAACGGTTTTCTCCATTTTTAGCCGGTACTCCGCTAGATTTTCTTTAAAATTTTCGGAACCTTAAATGAATGATACTTTTCATAAATGGTTTAAATAAATTGTATTTCATAAATTATATGCAAAAGCATGATATAAATTAATTGAGGAATATTAGAGTGTGCCGGTACACCGTGTGGCATTACTTACTCGGGTATACTGTACACGGGTAAGGGGTGTCACACTTTTTCATGTTCAATTTCTTGATGAGATTGGAAAACATCCAAACCAAATTGCCTGAGTACTTAATCAATTGAATATAGTTGAACATTAAACCTAAGACTGGTTATTAATCATAAAACATCAAGCCACTTTAAGAGATCAGAAAACCATTACTCGTGAATATGAGATCGGATGGTACTGTGACTGGATATCGACTGTAACCTTAAAACATTTGAAGAGTGCTTTGGTAGAATTGTAAAGATTTGAAAATGGCTTGAGCTTATTAGGGTCGGAGTCATTATTTAGAGATCGGATAAAACCTTAGCTTTGTTTGAGGAATGTTTGGGCAACTCGAGCTAGATACCTGATCACAACACTATACAGACATGGAATTTTGAGGTATTTGAACATAGTGAGATAAAAAAAGAATAGCATGTAAGATTGAATGGACTAGAGATTGAAGACCAATCTGAACACATCGAATAAAGGCTTAAGAGATCGGAAAGCAATCTAACTTGAACGTGAAATCGAGTTATTCCAAAGACAAGCCATTGGTAAGTTCAAAAAAGCAACCTATGATCGGGTCATCGATTAAGAATGGATAACATAAAGAAATTTCAATTTTTAAAAGAGCATTGCATTTGAGGGTTGACCAAAATATAGCGTTTACAGCCGGTGCATTCTCAATTTTTGAATGGGATGTTTATGTGTTGTTTGATCCCGGCTCTACTTATTTGTATGCTAGTGCTAGAATTATGTGTTTGCTGCTATTTCCTTGCATGAAAATGAATTTTGATGTACTAGAGACTAGACCTTTAGGATAAGAGCCACGGTAATAAGTATGATTTGAACTAGTTCTGAAAGAGTTTGTTAGTGAAAGGTATTTTCTAGAATATAATAAATTATAGAGCTAATTGGTGTGCCCATTTAGTATAAGGCAAGAGGACCTAAGGGTGAGTTATGGCAATATAGCTGCCCTAGATGAGGGCAAAGATATCACTACTGGTAATTGTCAGTCGATACCACAATTAAAATAAGTTTAGGATATTAGTGGATTCGAGAAGGATAAGATATAGGAAAATCTAGTTTATTGGGATGTACCATAGTAACTATGTAATGTTCTTGATGTTTATATTATAAACTGCAGATTACAATACCGACTTGTGATTATTATGTACAGCTACGTACTTTCCTATAGTACACCAAGATGAGGATAATTGCAAATGGCTTCTGCTTTGGTATAGTTATGCCAGAATAGATTTCTATTACTGGAAATGAGTTTGAAATTCCTAATTAGGGATTTAAAACCCTAGAGCTAGAATATCGAAAAGTCACTGTTGTAAGGCAGCTAGAGTCAGTGACTCAGTTACCCTAGCATGAGCTATAGTACATTAGGAATTACTATAAGACTAGAGATTTTAGTATAGTCATAAATAAAGGTAACACCTATAGGGTGAGGTCATCTGGTCTCTGATATGGGGTCTTACAGTTGTTTTGGCATTGCAATAGACCTTTGCCTAAAGTTTAATGAAAAACAATATCTCAATTGTGTAGTAGCAAGGCACAAGGTATGATTTTTGTTCCCCTAAAAGAGACAAGATGTTATGGATGATGTTCACAACTTGTAAAATAATGCTTTAAGGGATTTACTGTATGAAAAGAGAGTAGATAGTGTTATACAGTTATGGTAAGGTGGTAGATATAATACTTCTTTTGCAGTCAGTTATACTACAAGAGTATATTATGTTTTCTTAGAAAGGATGGATGAATACCACTAATAAACTAATTTGTGAAATGATGTTCTAACTGGGACAGTAGTGTGATAGGAAATAGTTGGCTTAGGTATCCCTTAGAAAGAGCACAATTTTCATTGTGAGGATCATAAGGATTAGATCATGAAAAAAAAATGCAGAGCTTTTGAATGGAAAGGGAAAAATGAGAGTTTTGTAGACTCTCTTCCTAAGGTGTTAGAGGATAGTTTATAGTTAAGTAGGAGAGAGGACAATGATTGTAAATTAGTGAAAAATAAGTTATAGAATATTAATAGATAAAAGAAGATATAAAAGTAAAAATTTGAATAGTTGGTTTAAACGTAATAAAGAGAAGTTACGAATATTAGTAGAAGTGCCAGCTAGAGTGGTCAGAGGACCAATTCAGAGTAATATTGAAGTGTAGATGACTTAATAGAGACAATAAAAAGGTACAAGCTTTTGGCACAACAGTTGGGTCAATAAAGAGAATTAGACTAAAGAATAACGTAGCCAAAGTTGAGTTGTGGGGGAGATAAAGGAGTTAATTAAAGAACAAATTGAAAAGCCCATATTAGGATAAGATTGGGAAAAATAGAGTTAGGATTTAAAGGAAGCAAATGCAGTCTTAGAAAAGGTAAAAGATGCAAACAGAAAACTAATGATGAAAAATGCAAAAAGAAATGACACTAGGGAGAATGTTTATTATGGTATAAAATTCAGAAGTGTGAAACTCAGAGCAAGTCAAATTGGGACAATGTTAGGAACCAAACCATGAAGCTCAAAATTGTAGGATATGGGTCAAACTCTGTTTATTCCTATTTCCAAGACGAAGTCGGTAGCATAAGGATAAAATCCATTTAAGTTTATAACAATAGGAGAAAAGTTAGTTGAGCAATGTAACTAGAGTAAGCAACAATTTTAAGATGTGTAATGATATCATGAACTGTTCTATCAGGCAAAGGAGTGAATTAATGAGTAGTAAGTTAAATAAAAGTGAACGTAAATGGTGAAAAATGGCACATAGGCCTAGGTCATGAGTAGAGATAGTGAGATAGCGGTTAATGAGATCTACGTCTGAGGATTAGATAAGTATTTCTAATATGACTAATAGGGTCACTTTATAAGGAAACATGAATGAAAATCATTGATAAAACAATAGTAAGAGAAGATTAGGATTATTAAAACAGACTAAAGGCTATAATAGATCGTCAGAAATCCTATATGGACTTAAAGAAAAGAGATATTAAAGATAATGTGGGTGATAAGGTGTTTTTGAAGGTTTTCCCTGGAAGAAGATCATAAGATTATGGAGAAATAGGAAAACTAAGTCCGCGCTTCATAGGACCATGCGAGGTTCTAGAAAGAGTGGGTACATTAGCACATTGACTTCGTGACATCCTCACTTTAGATAGTCCGTACATTCTACTGTTCTAGTAACCAATGTCTGTCCAGATAGCTAGAGTGTCTGGAACTATATTTAAATTAAAGTGAGGAGTCATAAAAAACTCAAATAATGACAAGAAAAATTAAGGAAAAATTTAAGCAATGAAATGCCATTAGGTTAAATGAGCCGGTGCCCCCGCAATGGGTGACCTAACAAGCAGCGACTGTGAAGACAGTTGTCTACCCTATACCTATGGGAAAACCTTGTGAAATAATTTTTGGGACTCCAATGAAGAGTTAATGAGCCTTAGATGGCAATAGAAAGCTGAGAAAATACTTAGAAAATTATATCAATCAGTACAGACAATTTTAGTCCGTTAAGCTAAACGAAGGGCATTTTGGTCATTTCACCTTTAGAGATGATTTTTAACCAACTTGTCTAATTAAGTAAATAAATTATATGATATAAAATGTGAATAAATATTACTAAATATTTAATTAAAAATGAGTAGAAAAGAAAAAAATAAAAGAAAAGCTTAATTATGACATCATTATGATGTCATTTACAATTTGTCCATCAATCACCATTCAACAAATACACATAAAACAAATAAAAGGGGCTGAAATAAAAGAAAAATAAATAATCTTATTCCTTGAACTAGACCAACTGAAACCTCACTTCTCTCTCCCTCCATTGATTCTTAACCAAAGCTCCATTTCCCTCTCCATTTCACCATAAAACCACTTGCTTGCTTTACTAAAATTTATCCTTGCAACTAGAGCATGTAACACCCCTATTTGCATAGCCTGGTATATTTCATTATTCCGGTAACCGATGTCAGTCCGGGCAATTAAGGGGATTAGAACTACACTTTGGACAACTAGATAAGCCCTGAACAAGAATAATTAGTAATTGTCAATTAGTTAAGTATAAATAAGAAAAACAGAACATAAGAAGTTAAACGAGCTGAGAGTCACAGTGATGGATGACCTTCTCGAGAAGGACTGTGAAGTTGATTTAAACTCAAATTTCGAACCATAAAATGTGATGCCGCGGTCCTTAGGACTATTACGAACACAGTGGAAAAGAGAAAATCACGAAAAAGAATTGCAAAGCCAGTCAAATAATTAGCTCAGGTAGCCGGAAGAAATATTGAATTATTTGCAAAATGGGTTGAAACGGCGAGGGACAATTTGGTTAATTGACCCCGAGAGCTGACTCTTGACCTAACTGTCATATAAAATCAGAGAAAAGAAAATTTCAGAGTTGGGAATTAAATTAAAAAAACTAATGAAAAAATAAATAGAAAAAAAAGAAAAAGAAAAAGTAAAGAAAGATATGACATCATCATGCTCATAATGCATGATATAATAAATTTAATTTTAAATTTTGAAAAGTGGGATAATTATCTACTTAAGTGACCAAATAAAAAAAAAAGAAGAAATTAAATTAAAACAAAAATCATTTTTGTTGTCTTCATCTTCATTGTTGCCGTCCACCTCTCCTCTATTATCTCTCTCATTTTCTTAACCTCCTCCATTGAAGCTCACTAAAAAGCTTCTTAAACCTAAGATTTGAGCCATAAAATTTATAGATTTCTTACTTAAAACTTGTGGTTAAGTCTTGTTAAGAAGATTGAAAAAAGAAAAATTGAAGAAAGCTTGAAGAATCAAGAAGTTAGAAAGCTCCATTTGAGGTAAGCTCTCTTCCTTAATGTTGATTGAATTATAAGTATATAATTAAGATGAAAGTGGTTAGAAATACATTAAAACATGCAAAATCATGCCTATCTAGAACCCTAGGAATTTCAGCCAGCAGCAAACTAATGTTGAAATGGGTGATTTTGATGCAAATAATGAAGTGGTTAAGTGTAAGTGAGGGTATGAGTACTAAATATGCATTTAGAATTCAACAAATGAGTTAGATATGAAAGTTAGGGTTTGGACCTAGGGTTTGGGAGGAAAAAATGTGAGAATTGGTCAAATATTGTGTTTGACCTTGTTTGAGATGAAAAATGGTCATTTGTGACCAATTGAGATGTGTTGGAAGTGTTAGAAGTAAGTTTAAATTCGGATTGAAAATGGTCATGCTGCAGGCAGTAGGACCAAGGTCCCTTTAAAGGACCAAAACTGAAAATTTACAAGTCCAATTGCTATGAGACCAATTGAGAATGAAAATAGACACAAAATGGAATATTTTTCATTTAGGAATCATGCCCAAAAAGTGACCAAAACCTAGTGAACAAATTGACCAAATCCGGATTTATGCAGTCTGACCTGTACAAAAATAACCAAATGAACAGTATTTGTTCATTTAGCCATAACTTGGGCTAGGTAAGTCTAAATGACCTGAAATTTGACCAGTGGACAGCTGAGATATAGACCTAAAACTTTCATGAAGAACACAAACCCAAATTATGCCCTTAATCAAGTCATTTGGCCACCCAAAGTTGGTGACCTAAAACTGCTAGAACCAGTTTGGTGCCCAGAAATCTAGGTTAAGTCCAATTCGGCAGCCATGATTTAAATGGCTATAACTTGAGCTACAAAACTCCAAATGGGGTGATTCAAAAAGGAGAATAAATTTAAGACAATAGGAAACATTTTCTAAGAAGAAAGTTTTGCCAAATTCTAACAGAAAAATAACCAATGGAACAGTGCAACATAAGACACCAAAACTGAAAAATTGCAAATTTGCCTAAAAGACTTAGATTTTGAGTAAACAACCAAAACCAACAAATTTAGTAACCAAAATGTGGTATGTGGGTGAAGTTGGAATTCCCATACCTATTAAGCCTTAGAAAGTCAACAAATTGACTTGATTAGTGTCATGAATAGTAACCCCGAAACACAAAGTTTAAATAACGCCAAGTTTAGCATACATAAACTAGATAAAAGTGAATTTGAATTTATTTCTGGATTTATGCTAAGTTATGGTACTGAAACACTGTGAAACTGTGTGTTTCAGTGGAAAAGAACACCGGGAAAGAACTCGAGGTGTCGAGTCAAGGCCAAAAGGCGACTTATATAAGGTTTGTGCACAACGTAGAATTTCTATAAATTTTCTTCTGCATATTATTTTGAATAATTTGAAATATTGAATTGTGACATCATTGTGATGAAATGTTTATTATGCTTTTGATTTAAATTGTTGAAAGTTATTTGTATATATTTGAAATGGCAATGTTTAGTAAATTGTTAAGATAAATTTTGAAACCACAGTGCCATGACCATATATTTGAACACCTCACTAGCATGACTAGTGGGGGTAATCAGTTTCGAATTTTGATTCCTTCTTTGGCTGAAGTGTTGAGGCGCAGCGAGAAGAAAAAATTGAATGGATATCCATATATTTGAGCTAGCTAGCCTTGTGATGTGACTTCTCCTTAGCCTCTGGCTATTGAGATTATATTTGTTTTGAATGGCATGATATAACTGTGGGTTTTATGAAATTGGTTTTGATACTTCGAAATGAAATTATTTAGATTAAAATCTCATAATTCATATTTTGTATTTAATTCGCCTGTTCAGTCCAATTTTTGAATAAATGTGATTTAAATTCTGCATAAAGATTATTTTAGTATGTTGTGCACCACGGAGTCCTAGTACTCAGTGATAGCTATTATTACTGTCACAGATATAGAGACTAGAGGAGCAGCAGATTGAGCTGCTGAGGATTGAGGAGCTACCTGCTTTGAAGCTATCGGGTATAATTTATACCCTGACTGTAAAAATTTATTTTGATGTATGTAATGTATGTAAAGGTATGGACATGTAAAACTGGTCTTGAGCAGTTTGTATAAAGTTTGTAATAAATTTTAGTTTGAATTTCTCTTAATATAAATTTTTGTATTGATGTATGTAAATTGTTTTATCTTTAACGAAATATGAATGGAAGTATTTTATATTAATTTGAATGAAATGGATGATTGTTGAATTTTGGAAATTGATGAATGATGTTGAAATTAGTTGGGATGGTTGTGAAATTGATGAAGTTGTTGAGATAAATTATTGGAAGTGTTTTTCACAGGTATTTGAAGAACTATTTTCTCAAAATACAAACGGCACTCTGCCGAAATTTTTATAAAATTTACGAAAAAATAAAATGGGCCAAAAATTTTAACTGGTTTTCAACTTTAATTAATTGTTTTAATACCTATAAAAAAATGCTCACCACTTATAAAAAGCAAGAAGATGATTTTAAAAATCCCTTGTAGGGTACTTAATGAGTTATCGGTAGGTGAAGTTCGGTAGTTCATCAGGTATTCTACGGGATCATGTTATACCTTATAGAGGGGTAAGGTGTGACATGTTTTAGTGGTATCAGAGGAAAACTTTTGAAGTACGTTTTAACTTATGAATTTGTGTCTTTTCTTTGTCAAATGCAATTGCTCAATGTCCTTATTTGTTACATACAGTGCATTACATCATAAATATGAACTAACGGAGGGAAATCTCCATGTGTTACTTGTTCAGGAGATACCCTAACTTTAGACTGAAATGAAAGAAGGGGATCGCTCAGTCGAGCAATCTGTTGAAGCTGAGGCATAAGGGGAAGTCCCAGCTTTACAAAACGTCAGTGGATCAGTAGCACTAGCCGCACAAATGCCTCAGTTTCCTACACAGTTTGCACAGTCGATGGCGGCAATGTTTCAACAAATGGCTGGGGGTATGCCTGCTCAAGCTCCACCCGAAACACCTGTGGTACAACCAGTGCCTCCAGCCAGACAGTATGACAAGTTATTAAAGTATGGGGCTATAGAATTTAAGGGTCCAGTGGACCCTTTAGAGGCAGAGCAATGGCTTGAAAGGATGGATAGAGTGTTTAAGAAGCTGCACTGCCCAGATGAGTTGAAATTTGAATACTCTGTGTTGCTACTGCAAGGGGATGCGTATGATTGGTGGAAGACCATCCCCCACAGCTTGGCTGAACCACCAGTACTGACCTGGGATGACTTCATCAGAGAATTCAAACAAAAATATGTCCTAGACGCATATGTGGATCAAAAATTACAAGAATTTATGAGCCTGAAACAAGGGAACAGATCAGTGGCAGAGTATGAGAGGGAGTTCTCCTGCTTAAGCCACTATACTGGGAGTCTCCTTTCTATCAGCAAGGCAAGGTGCAAGAGATTTGAGACGGGTTTGAAGCCTAGTTTGAGGATGCAAGTAGTGGGATTCAGGCATAGTAATTTTTCAGAACTCATTTCTCAAGCACTTGAGTTGGAGAGAATTGAATCAGAAGCGACACCTGCAAAAGAAAAATCAAAGAAGACTGAGAAAACAGAGAAAGATAAATGTGAAAAGTCAGTAGAGCCAAGTCCTAGTGGTACTTCTGGGAAGAAGAAGAAATTTGGTGGACCTAGTAGAGGTCGAGGTGGAAGGTTTGGAAGGGAAAATTCTCTGGACAGAGACCCCCCTAGGTCTGGTCAGCAGTCAAGCAGGGGTTCACAACCTACCCGCCCCTGTGAGACTTGTGGCAAGATTCATGGGGAAGAATGCTATTGGGCAATATGAGCCTGTTTTAACTATGGAGGCAAAGGCCATTTAGCTAAATACTGCACTAGTGCTCCTAGATTTGGTCCAGCTCCTACGACTGTAGAAGGATCTATTCGGAGTCCTGCTCCTAGAGGTTCATAATCAGTTGGCAGAGGAAGAGGCAGAGGTAGAGGCACCGCCTGTAGTCGTGGTATCATGGCTACCAAAGACAAGGAAGTGCTTCAGCCAGGTTTTATACAATGAGACAGCGAGAAGAGGCTGAGACTTCTGATGTTGTAGCAGGTACATTCTCTATCTCTGATGAAGAAGTATTTGTGTTGTTTGATTTGGGTTCAACCCGCTCATATGTTAGTGCTAGCATAGTCAGTTCACTTGTTGTTCCATGTGCCAAAATGGGTTTTAAAGTGCTAGTAACTAGTCCATTAGGACAAGAGATTCGGGTCAATAGAATCTATAGAGACTGTCTTTTGGCGATCCAAGGATATATTTTTTTGTCAGATTTGATTGAAATGCCCTTCAAAGATTATGATATTATCTTGGGCATAGATTGGTTAGCGAGGCATCACGCCATGATTGACTGTAGATTTAAGACAGTCACTTTTGGTCTCTCTCTATATGGTGATGTGGTAATACATGGGGAGAGGCATTTACTGCCATCAAACATCATTTTGCCTGCACTAGCCAGAAGGATGATCAAAAAGGGGTGTGAAGCATACTTAGCACATGTGATAGACACCTAAGTGGGGAGTCCAGCACTGAGGGACATCCCTATGGTATGTGACTTTCCGGATGTGTTTCCTGATGAATTGCTAGGATTACCTCTAGAAAGAGAGGTGCAGTTTGAGATTAATGTTATGCCTGGTGTGGACCCAATCTCCATAACACCATATAGAATGGCACTTGCAGAAATGAAAGAGTTGAAAGCGCAGTTGTAAGAGTTGCTTGACAAGGGCTTTATCCGCCCTAGTGTGTCACCTTGAGGAGCGCCAATGTTGTTTGTAAAGAAGAAAGATGGCACTCTCTGGTTATGCATTGATTATCGCTAGTTAAATAAGGTGAGAATAAAGAATAGATATCCATTGCCCCGCATTGATGACTTATTTGATCAGTTGAGGGGTGCAGCTGTGTTCTCCAAAATTGACCTGAGATCAGGTTATTATCAACTGAAAGTACAAGAGCAGAGTATTCCTAAAACTGCCTTCAGAACCCGTTATGGCCATTATGAGTTCTTAGTCATGCCATTTGGGTTAACTAATGGTCCGGCTGCTTTTATGGATTTGATGAACACTATCTTCAGACCATACCTCGATCAGTTTGTTGTGGTATTCATAGATGATATATTGGTCTATTTAAGGAGTGCAGAAGAGCATGATAGACATCTGCAGATTGTACTGTAGACTTTGAGGGAGAAATAGCTATACGCCAAATTATCGAAATGTGAATTTTGGCTGAAAGAAATATCTTTCTTAGGGCACGTAGTATCAGTAGAGGGTATCAAGGTAGATCCAAGTAAGATAGAAGCTATCCTTAATTGGAGGTCACCCAGAAATATCACAGAGATTCGCAGTTTTCTGGGTTTAGCTGGATGCTACCATCGATTTGTGAAGGGATTCTCCATGTTGGCATCTCCATTGACCAAGCTGCTTAGGAAAGATGTGAAATTTCAGTGGACAGATAAATGCCAACAGAGTTTTAATGAATTGAAGAAATGTTTGACTGAAGCTCCAGTCCTGACTTTACCTACTATGGGTAAAGAATACACAGTTTATAGTGATGCTTCTCACAATGGGTTAGGCTGTGTGTTAATGCAAGATCAAAATGTCATTACCTATGCATCGCGCCAGCTGAAACTGCATGAGAGGAACTATCCGACACATGATTTGGAGCTTGCAGCTATAGTGTTTGCCCTTAAGATCTGGAGACACTATTTGTATGGGGAGAAGTGCTACATTTACACAGATCATAAGAGTTTGAAGTACTTGGGCACTCAAAAAGAGTTGAATTTGAGACAGAGGAGATGGTTAGAGTTGATAAAAGACTATGATTGTCTGATAGACTATCAACCAGGGAAAGCTAATGTAGTGGCTGACGCCTTAAGTCGCAAGATTATGGCAAGTCTATGGGTTACTCCTTTATCTATGGTACATGAGTTGAGGTCATTACATGTCAGCTTGGAGATTAATGATGAGGGGCATGTTAGCTTGCATGGCATGTACACGGTGTTGATTGATCGATCGTAATCACGCCGTAATGATCAAGTATCGAGGTCGTTGGAAGAAGTCCAGCAGGGCAAGAAACCAGAATTCTCAATAAGAGATGATGGTCTATTGCTACACCAGGGCAGAATGTGTGTTCCTAATGATGTTAATTTGAGGTAGATCATTTTTAAGGAAGCACATGAGTCTCCTTTTGCCATGCACCCTAATGGTACAAAAATGTATAGAGGGCTAAAGGAGCATTACTAGTGGATGGGTATGAAAATAGATTTGGCAGAGTTTGTTTCCAATTGCCTTACTTGTCAGCAAGTGAAGGCAAAGCATCAAGTACCCGCTGGGTTGTTACATCCACTACCAGTACCAGAATGGAAATAGGAGAGAATAACTATGGATTTTGTGATGGGACTTCCGAGGACACAGAAGAGTCATGATGCAATTTTGGTCATTGTTGATAGACTAACCAAGTTTGCTCATTTTTTGCCAGTCCAGATGGACTATAGTCTAGAAAGATTGGCCAAGTTGTACATAGATGAGATTGTGAGACTGCATGGAGTGCCAGTATCCATCGTATCTGACAGAGATCCTAGGTTCACTTCTAGATTCTGGGGTAGTCTTTAGAGAGCCCTAGGAACTAGATTGAACATCAGTACAACATTCCACCCACAGACAGATGGCCAGTCTAAGAGAGTAATTCAGATCTTGGAGGACATGCTACAGGCTTGTGTAATTGAATTTAAGGGCAGTTGGGACACACACTTGCCTTTGATTGAGTTTGCTTACAACAACAGCTGCCAATCAAGCATTGGATGCCCCCATATGAAGCCTTGTATGGCAAAAAATGTAGAACCCCGTTGTGTTGGGATGACGTGGGTGAAAGGAAGATGATTGGGCCTGAAATTGTTCAACAAACCGAGGAGAAGATCAGGGTGATCAGAGATCGGCTTAAGACTGCATCAGACCATCAAAAGTCCTACATTGATTTAAAGAGAAGAGATATTGAGTATGCAGTGGATGAGAAAGTATTCCTCAAGGTTTCTCCTTGGAAGAAAATCATAAGATTTGGTAGAAAGGGGAAACTGAGTCCTCATTTCATTGGGCCATATGAGGTTCTGGAAAGAGTGGGTCCTCTGGCATATCGTTTGGCACTACCTCCAGAGTTAGAGAAGATACATAATGTCTTTCATGTGTCCATGTTGAGGAGGTATAGATCAGACCCATCTCATGTACTACTAGTAGAAGAAATTGAAGTGAATCCAGGCCTCACATATGAGGAAGAACCCATATAGATTTTGGCTTATGAGGTGAAGCAGCTACGGAATAAGCAGATACCGTTAGTAAAGGTGCTGTGGAACCATCATTCGGGCCAGGAGACTACTTGGGAACGAGAGGAGAACACGAGGAGACAGCACCCATAGCTGTTCAGAGATTGATATCAGGTAAAATTTTGAGACGAAATTTATTTTAAGAGGGGGAGAATTGTAACGCCCCTATTTGCATAGCCTGGTATATTTCACTATTCTAGTGACCGGTGTCGGTCCAGACAATTAACGGGATTACAACCACACTTAAGACAACTAGATAAGTCCTGAACATGAATAATTAGTAATTGTTAATTAGTTAATTATAAATAAGAAAAACAGAACATAAGAAGTTAAACGAGCCGAGTCTCACAGTGATGGGTGACCTTCTCGGGAAGGACTGCGAAGTCAATTTAAACTCAAATTTTGAACCGTAAAATGTGATGCCGCAGTCCTTAGGACTATTACGAACACAGTGGAAAAGAGAAAATCATGAAAAAGAATTGTTAAACCAGTCAAATAATTAGCTCAGGTAGCCAGAAAAAATATTGAATTATTTGCAAACCGAGTTGAACCGGCGATGGGCAATTTGGTCAATTGACCCCGAGAGCTGACTCCTGACCTCACTGTTAAATAAAATCAGAGAAAAGAAAATTTAGGAGTCAGGAATTAAATTAAAGAACTAATGGAAAAATAAATAGAAAAAAAAAGAAAAAGTAAAAAAAGTGATGACATCACCATGCATGACATAATGCATGACATAATAAATTTAATTTTAAATTTTGAAAAGTGGGATAATTATCTACTTAAGTGACCAAATAAAAAAAAAAGAAGAAATTAAATTAAAACAAAAATCATTTTTGTTGTCTTCATCCTCATTGTTGCCGTCCACCTCTCCTCTCTCATCTCTCTCATTTTCTTAACCTCCTCCATTGAAGCTCACTAAAAAGCTTCTTAAACCCAAGATTTCAGCCATAAAATTTATAGATTTCTTACTTAAAACTTGTAGTTGAGTCTTGTTAAGAAGATTGAAAAAAGGAAAATTGAAGAAAGCTTGAAGAATCAAGAAGTTAGAAAGCTCCATTTGAGGTAAGCTCTCTTCCTTAATGTTGATTGAATTATAAGTAAAGAAGTAAGATGAAAGTGGTTTGAAATACATGAAAACATGCAAAATCATGCCTATCTAGAACCCTAGGAATTTCGGCCAGCAGTAAACTAATGTTGAAATCGGTGATTTTGATGCAAATAATGAAGTGGTTAAGTGTAAGTGAGGGTATGAGTACTAAATATGCATTTAGAATTCAACAAATGAGTTAGATATGAAAGTTAGGGTTTGGACCTAAGGTTTAGGAGGCAAAAATGTGAGAATCGGTCAAATGTTGTGTTTGACCTTGTTTGAGATGAAAAATGGTCATTTGTGACCAATTGAGATGTGTTGGAAGTATTAGAAGTGAGTTTAAATTCGGATTGAAAATGGTCATGCTGCAGGTAGCAGGACCAAGGTCCCTTTGAGGGACCAAAACTGAAAATTTACAAGTCCAATTTGTATGAGACTAATTGGGAATGAAAATAGACACAAAATGGAACATTTTTCATTTATGAATCATGCCCAAAAAGTGACAAAAACCTAGTGAACAAATTGACCAAATCCGGATTTATGCAGTCTGACCTGTACAAAAATGACAAAATGAACAGTGTTTGTTCATTTGGCCATAACTTGGGCTAGGTAGGTCTAAATGACCTGAAATTTTACCAGTGGACATCTGAGATATAGACCTAAAACTTTAATGAGGAACATAAACCCAAATTATGCCCTTAACCAAGTCATTTGGCCACCCCAAGTTGGTGACCTAAAACTGCTAGAACCAGTTTGGTGCCCAGAAATCTAGGTTAAGTCTAAACCAGAAGCCATGATTCAAATGGCTATAACTTGGGCTACAAAACTCCAAATGGAGTGATTCAAAAAGGACAATAAAGTTAAGACAATAGGGAACATTTTCTATGAAGAAAGTTTTTCCAAATTCTAACAGAAAAATGACCAATGGAACAGTGCAACATAAGACACCAAAACTGAAAAATTGCAAATTTGCCTAAAAGACTTAGATTTTGAGTAAGCAACCAAAACCAACAAATTTAGTAACTAAAATGTGGTATGTGGGTGAAGTTGGATTCCCATACCTATTAAGCCTTAGAAAGTCAACAAATTGACTTGAATAGTGTCGTGAATAGTAACCCCGAAACACAAAGTTTAAAGAATGTCAAGTTTAGCATACATAAACTAGATAAAAGTGAATTTGAATTTATTTTTGGATTTATGCTAAGTTATGGTATTGAAACACTATGAAACTGTGTGTTTCAGTGGAAAAGAACACCGGGAAAGAACCTGAGGTATCGAGTCAAGGCCAAAAGGCGACTCATATAAGGTTTGTGCACAATGTAGAATTTCTATAAATTTTCTTCTGCATATTGTTTTGAATAATTTGAAATATTGAATTGTGACATCATTGTGATGAAATGTTTATTATGCTTTTGATTTAAATTGTTGAAAGTTATTTGTGTATATTTGAAATGGCAATGTTTAGTAAATTGTTAAGATAGGTTTTGAAACCACAGTGTCATGACCATATATTTGAACACCTTACTAGCATGACTAGTGGGGGTATTCAGTTTCGAATTTTGATTCCTTCTCTGGCTGAAGTGTTGAGGTGTGTGTCAGTAGAAGAAAAAATTGAATGGATATCCATATATTTGAGCTAGCTAGCCTTGTGATGTGACTTTTTCTTAGCCTCTGGCTATTGAGATTATATTTGTTTTGAATGGCATGATATAACTATGGGTTTTATGAATGTGTTTTGACACTTCGAAATAAACTTGTTTGGATTAAAATCTCATAATTCATGTTTTGTATTTAATTCTCATGTTCGGTCCAATTTTTGAATAAATGTGATTTAAATTCTGCATAAAGATTATTTTAGTATGTTGTGCACCACTGAGTCCTAGTACTCAGCGATAGCTATTATTACTGTCGCAGATATAGAGACTAGAGGAGCAGCAGATTGAGCTGCTGAGGACAGAGGAGCTTCCTGCTTTGAAGCTATCGGGTATAATTTATACCCTAACTGTAAATATTTGTTTTGATGTATGTAATCTATGTAAAGGTGTGGACATGTAAAACTGGTCTTGAGCAGTTTGTATAAAGTTTATAATAAATTTTGGTTTGAATTTCTCTTAATATAAATTTTTGTAATGATGTATATAAATTGTTTTATCTTTAACGAAATATGAATGGAAGTATTTTGTATTAATTTGAATGAAATGGATGATTGTTGAATTTTGGAAATAGATAAATGATGTTGAAATTGGTTGGGATGGTTGTGAAATTGATGAAGTTGTTGAGATAAATTGTTGGAAGTGTTTTTCATAGGTATTTGAAGAACTGTTTTCTCAAAATATAGACGGCACTTTGCCGAAATTTTTATAAAATTTGCGAAAAAATAAAATGGGCCAAAAATTTTAACTGGTTTTCAACTTTAATTAAATGTTTTAATACCTATAAAAAAAATGCTCACCACTTATAAGAAGTAAGAAGATGATTTTAAAAATCTCTTGAAGGGTACTTAATGAGTTATCGGTAGGTGAAGTTCACTAGTTCATTAGGTATTCTACGGGATCATGTTATGCCTTACAGAGGGGTAAGGTGTGACAGAGCAAGCTTGAGCTAGCAAAAAGGAAGAGAAATGAAAGAGTTTTACAAGCTTATAAATTCCATCAAACAAGGTTAGCGCATATTAACCTTCAAATCTTGTTTATTCCTTGAAAGTTAGCTTAAATATGAGCAAATGATTAAGAGATTGAAAGAAATCATGTATAAAAGTGCGAGGTAAAATTTGGGCAGCAACCATAAGAGGCGGAATTGATGTGTTTTGTTGAATTAAAACTTGAATACAAGCTTAGATAAGGATATATGTATGATTGATAACCTTGGTTGGCATGAATTTACATGAGAGTTGATTTTGAAAGTTAGGGTTTTGGCCCAAATTAGGGATTTTGTGCTTTGATGTTTAATTGATGTTCTAATGGTCAATTAGTGACCATTGGTGTAAGGCCAATTGGAGGTAAAATTAGACACATAATGCAACATTTTTGGTGAAGAAATCCTGGCCAGAAAACCAAATTAAGTTGACCTAAAAATTGCCTGAATCCGGGTAACACACAAGCTGTCCCTAGAAAATGACCAAATAAATAGTGTTTGTTCAAATGGTCATAACTCAGTGCAGAAATGCCCAATTGACCTTATTTTTATGTAAATGGAAAGCTTAGATAATTTAGAACAACTTTCATGCGGAACACAAGCCCAAATTATGACCATGACCCATCCGAAATGCTAGCCAAAGTCAGGACACCAAATCTGCCAGAACTAGTTTTTCCCAGAACTTTTAGGTAGAGACCAATCCGGCCAGTTATGGTAATTTGGCACAAAACTCAAAATGGAGTGATTCAAAAAGGGAATTAAAGAAGACACAATAAGGAACAACTTTGATGAAGAAAAGTTAGCCCAGTTTCCAATGTAGAATTATCTAATGGAACAGTAAACTTAGGTAATCAAAACTGAAAATTTAGAAATGCATCTAGGGGACTTTAAATTGCAATTGGCAATTAATATTAACAAATGTAAAACTCAAAATGTGAGATCTTGGTGTGATTAGAATTAACATGTCCATTAAGTATGAAAAAGTCAACATTTTGGTTGACTAGTAAGGTGAATAGTAATAAAAAATATTGGAAAATTAAGATGAAGACCTAGAACCAATTCTAAGCTTAAATGCTTAGAATTGTATGACAAATGTGGACTATGCATCTTAGTCAAAATTGTTACATGGAAATTAAGGCCATAAATGTGAAATCTATGAAATGTTCATTGATTTCTTGAAACATTCAAAGTAAGTCACCTAATTCATGTGAATAGGTAGTTAGGGCTTATATGCCCATCACAAATAGAATTCATAAAATATTAGTAATTCAACTTGAAATATGAAATTTGTAATTACATAAGTAGATTTTCAAATGTATAAATGAGAAAGGAAAAATGTTTTGAGTACAATGGTACATGAGAACCATTGTTTTGGATTGTTATCCATATGGATAATACAATGAACATATAAATTATGATGAATGCATAAATTAGTTAAATATTAGACTCTGAGATTTATGTTTCTATTATGAAAAAGATTAAAATGCTAGAAATTATAATGAGAACATATAAGGAAATAATGAAATTTACGAACACTTAATGGTACTATGTGCCCATGTATTGCCTAGACATGTGTGTCAGATTGGATAGATTGGCATGCCAATAGGGTATCATTTTAGCAGTACTGCGTAAGGCTTTATGTCTGTATTTTTGGCTTCATGCCCACATTCATAGCTTATATGCCCGATTATCTGTTACCATGGCTTTTTAGCCATACTGATTGCATACGTGGTTGATGTTCCATATTTCACATCCCATGGTATGATGGCCTGAGACACCACGGTGTGCAGTGCCCAGTAACCCACTTATCCAATTTAGTCAGCCTGTCATAGGTTACTTGCGCAGTGAAATAAATTAAGAATATTAGTAATTAAAAATATTAGAAATTTAATAAATGAGTTAGAAAGACTTGAAAAGAATTAGTTAGACTTAAGAATATTAGTTGGTATGAAATGATCCAATCACCTAAAAAATGTTGAGTGAAATGACAAAAAGATTAGCAAAATAGATAACATTTAAATAAATAATTACAACTGCATCTTCTGAAATAACATGAACAGAAATTTAATATACTAATATATTTTATATTTTGTATATTATTACAGTAAACTTAGGAAATAAGCGATTCCAAAGAACAATATAATATGACAGAAGATAATTAATATTAGGAATTCCATATGAAATGAAAATAATTCTTGATTACGCAAAATGAGACTCCATTTTTATCTTTATTTGTATTTTTTATTTCCTTGTTATATTTGTAACATCCTCACTTTACGTAGTCCGTATGTTCCACTATTCCGACAGCTAATGTCTGCCTCAGAAAGTCGAAATATCTAGAACTACACTTAATTGACAGTGTGGATGTCACATCCTACTCCTTCGTAAGATTTAACATGATCCCGTAGTACACCTAATGAATTACCATACTTTGCCTACTGGTAACCCATTAAATATACTACAAGGGATTTTAAATCAATTTTCGTGAAATTTAACTCATCGATTAAAATCTGGTGTTATAAAAAATTTTCAAAATTTCGGCAGAGTGCCAGCTGTATTTTGAAAAAACAGTTCTTCAAACCTGAAAAAGAAAACACTGCCAATATGTTTTCTCAAATACAACTCCAATAAACTTCATTTCATCTCCTAATTCAATCTCAATAATCAAATCATTTCATTTTCAAACTAACCTCATCATAAAAGAAACATTTCATTGATTACAAGACTCAAAAATTAATATTACAAAACTATTCAGGTAAATGAAATCTCAAATTTACATTTACAATAATTTACATTTACTTACATATCAAAATATTTTACAAGAGTTTTTATACAACTGCTCAAATAATTTATATACATATTATTACATGCATACATCAAAACCTATGTACATGGGTATACCTATGATATACCCGAGTCGATTCAATGTGTCTTCAAAGAAGCTTACTCAACTGCTCTATGTTTTTTTCACCTGTGACAGCATACAAAGCTATCGCTGAGTGGTGAACTCAGTGGTGCACAACTATAACTTAAAACATAGTTCAATATACCTTAGCAAAATTACAACAAATAATTTGAAAATCAGGATACTCATCAAATGCCAAAAATCAAATTATTCATTACCAATAGCATAAATCATTTGTATGAAATGACTTTGATCACGAAATTCAATTTATCAAATCACAACCAAACATTTAAGGTAATTCCAACAAAATCAATTATACATAAATCATAATTGAAATCATAATTCTTTACTATTCAAAAACCATTCTTTATCTCACTAACTATGTAAGACTAATCCGAAAGGGCCATCTTCGGGGTGATTCTAACTCCCTATGGTCGGGGAGGTCGAATCAGATTCTAACTCCCTATGGTTGGAGAGGTCGAATCATCGTGCACAGTACACACCATAATAATGAAACTTCCGAAAGGGCCATAACAAATAAAAACTTAGATCTAACCTCTAATAAGAGGAGAATCTACGCCTATGCACGTACCATAGTAATCAAAACAAAGCTAACTCCATTGTCTCCTCAACAAATGAGAGAGATGGGTAATAACCTAGTTAAGCATCTATAGTGAGATACAAAACAATATCATAATCTCTTTGTCCTTTTTGTGAGCATAAATCACAACACAATTCGATTCAAAGTCAATTCCAATATCCAATAATTTTTATGCTCATCACAATCCAAAACATAAATTTGTGTTTTCCATGCAATTTTCCCATCACAATTCAAAACATTTTCTATCACAATTTTTCAAAATATAATTTATTCAATCCACAACAATGCTTAATATTTTTTGAAATACCATTTCACAAAGCTAAATTCATACATACTATAATAATTTCAATAATCATTGAATTAAATCCAATACTTGATAAACATAATACATAAGGAAAATAACTTCATTTAATCATATGAAATATTCAGAACAAAATCAATTAAAAACTAGTTGTGCACAAACCTCTGAAGAGTAACCTCTTGGCCCTGACTCAGTGTTTCCTTCCCCTTCCCTGAGTCTTTGCTAACTGAAACACACAATTAAAAGTGTTTCAGTACTCGTTTAAACCGTCTCTGACAATAAAGTTCAATAATGAATTTATTTAATACTATTGCTTTCCTTAGTCAACCTATAATGTTGACCCTTAATGCACTCTAGGGGAATAAATTTTAATATTACCAATCTGTCACATTTTGCATTTTAATATGCTACTAATATAGTGCAATTTACCATTTTTACAAGTTGGCATTCATTGCCAAATTACTTCAAGCATCATTGTATGTAAATGTCAAGTTCTCAACTTTTGTGTGCTAGATTGGTCTAGCTTAAAGTCCTACTTCTTTTGGTTTTTAGCTTCTGATCAAAGAACCAAAATTGTAGCTCTATGTCTTATTGCACTCTAGGCAAAATTTTAGGTCATTCTGAGTTGTATAGACCAAGATATGGTCAATTTACTAAAGCTGGACAGATTGCATCTTTAGTGCAAAATTTGGTCAATTTTAGGTCACTTTTAGTTCTGGTAGTTTTGGTACCCGAAATTGTGCCAGCTATTGGACTTGGTTCTGGCCATTTCTGGGCTTTGGTGTTTTCATAAGAATTGTAGCTCTATGTCTAAGCTATCAATGGTAAAAATTTTGGGTCAATTGGACCTATTTGGGTGAGTTATGATCATCCAAATGACTACTGTTCATATGATAAAAAATCTGGGTTTTCAAGGTTGCCATTCCAGATTTGGTCATTTTTAAGGTTAGTTTCTAGGCAGAATTTTAGCAATATTTCTACATGAAAGTTGGCCTATTTGGTGTCTAGTTTCACCCCCCATTGGCCTCATACCAATTGGGTTCACAGTTTTACACTTATGACCTATTTAAGTGCTTCCAACATACACAACCTGCATTTGAACATCACACTTCCAATTTTGACAATCCTCCTCCTCCCAATACTTCAACATTTAATCATGGTACTTCTATATATATATTGTGCACAATTCCAGCAAGCATTTTGGGTAGAACACTCAAGTGCTCAATGCACACAATACACCATTCAAGTTTACCATTCACTTCCACCAAAATTCAACATACCTCAATATCAATATTACACATACACTTCCATATACTCATACCTCAATATCAACTACACATGCTACCCACAATTTAACACTATCATATTTCATTATTAAACTTCATATTTACACACACAAATTCATGATATTATAGGCTGCTAAACATGGCAGTTTGCCAAAGCATCAAGGTCCCATTTCAAACCCTTAATTCAAGCACTAACATGCACATACTTGAACATTAACCTACTACAACTTCCATTTGAGTTAATCAACCTTAATTCCCATCCATTAAATATAAGAATAAGTCACTAACCATGCATTTTCATGACTGCCAGAACTAAGGTTCACCAATACTCAATCATTTCCTCAAATTTTCTTAGCAATTCAACTTACCCAAAGCTCAACACAAGGATTAGTGAAGGAAATTGGAAAGATTAAGGACTAACCTCAACTTGAGCTTCACAAATCCATGGAATTTCCTATCTTTTTTGCTATCTATATGTTGCCCATGGTGTGTAGACCAACTTTAGTGAAGAGAGTTTGAAGAAACATGGCTTGAACTAAGGTGCATGGAGGTTTGTTCAAGCTTTGGCTATGGAGTTTCAATGGTGGAGTGGTACGGATGGTTTGAGAGAAGGTTGACGATGAGTTTATTTCTGTCCTACTGGCTTTATATAGGTCCCTTAATACTTAGTTAGTGGAGCACTAAGATAGTTTAATGAATTAATTAATTAAAGTTCCTAATTTGCACTTATGCCACAATTCTTCCACTATTTATATTATGTACTCATTTCTTATTTTTTATGACATTTTAATGTTTAATATTACTTATTTTTAATGGACATTTAGGTCAAAAGTCAACTCCAGGTGTTAATTGACCAAAATGCCCCTCTTCGGGTCAAATTCGGACTTTTTCGGTGCTATCGATTTACTCCTTGTATCGCTGATTCCTTAAATTTTCATTTTTGTTTATATTGACTCACTAAATTTTTTTTGACATTTTCAATGTCAATTACACCTTAGTAGACCTTTAATTATGTCCCGAAAATATTTTCTCGGGTTCCCCGCAGTCCAGGGCTAGTCAACGGTCATCGTCGTAACTTCCCAGTGCGGTCACCCATCGCTACGGGTTCGGCTCGTTTAACTTAGTCACATTTTATCTCTTTTATTTTTCCTTAATTTTTCTTATCATATATTTCATTATTTTATACTTCTTCACCGTCATTAAAGTGTAGTTTCAGACATTTCGACTTTTTGGGACAAACATTAACTATCGGAATAGTAGGACGTACGAACTACGAAATTGAGGATGTTACAGTGGAAGTATAAAATAATGAAATATGTGATGAGAAAAATTAAGGAAAAATAAAAGAGATAAAATGTGACTAAGTTAAACGAGCCAAACTCGTAGCGATGGGTGACCGCACCGGGAAGTTACGGTGAGAACCGTTGACTAGCCCTGGACCGCGGGAAACTTGGGAAAATATTTTCAGGACATAATTAAAGGTCTACTGAGGTACAATTGACATTGGAAATTTCAAAGAAAATTTAGTAAATCAATATAAACAAAAACGAAAATTAAAGAAATCAGCGGTACAAGGAGTAAATCGGTAGCACCGAAAAATTTGAAATATAACCTGAAGAGGGGCATTTTGGTCAATTGACACCTAGAGTTGTCTTTTGACCTAAATTTCCATTAAAAATAAATGGTATTAAATTTTTGAAACTCCATGAAAAATGAAATTAAAAATGAAGTGCAATTAAAAGAGAAATGGGGGGTTAGTTTGCAAATATTGAAACCTTGGATTTAACTAATGTTTAATTATTATTAGTGGACAATTAGTGGACCTTAGTGGGTGTATAAAAACCCATAAGTGGATAGCAATGACCACTTTAACATTCATTTTCTTTATTTCACCATCCATGGCCGAATGGTCCTTCTCCCTAAATCCTCTATGGCCGGCCACATGCAAGAGCTTCAATCCTCATCTTCAAGCTATGGTTCTTGTAACTCATGTAACACCCCTAAGTTCGGTAGGGCGTTCTACTGCTCCGGTGACCAGTGTTGTCCGGACAGCTAGGATGCCTAGAACCGTACTTCAATATGAGTGAGGAGACATAAAATAATGAAATACAAGAAAAGAAAAACAAAGGAAAAATCATAGCAAAGAAATGTAACCGAGTAAGTGAGCTGAAACCTAGCGATGGGTGATCAGACTGGAAGTCACTGTGGACCGTTGACTAGCCCTGGACTGCGGGGAACCCCGGGAAACATTTTTAGGACTTAAATAGACCATTGTTGAAGAGTAAATATCATTAGAAAGATCAAAGAAAAATTAAATAATTAGTACAAAGAAAAGTGAGAAATCGAAAAACAGACAAAATACGGTGTTACTGAAAAATCGGGAAAACCACCCGAACAGGGGCATTATGGTCATTCGACATCCCGAAGTGTCTTTTGACCTAAATGTCCATTAAAAATAAATAGTATTACACTTAGAAAATGAAATGAAAAATTAATTTGGTGGTACCTAAAATAAATAGTGGAAATAATGGGTTAAATGTGGATTATGGGAAAGTTAAGTTTATAATATGAATTATTTTACTTAGTGGAGCACTAAGGGATTAATTTATCATTGAATTATGGCTGATATGGTCCACTCACCATCTGAAATCCATCTTCCTCATATTCTCTCAAAATGGCCGAATTGAAGAACACAAAGAACTCCATGGGCGTTTGCATGCAAGCTTAATCCACCCTCCATTTTCAACTCCATTCACTTAGCTTCTTTCATGAAAAATGGTCTACACACCACAAGGAAGATATTGATACCAATTTTGGGAAGTTTAAGCAAGGTTTAACAAGCTCCAAGCATAAGGTAAGTTCATAATTTTGAGAATTTCTTTGTTAAAGTTTATGTGCATGTTATGGGTATTAGTTTGGTGAAGGAAAATTTTGAGTTTGATGGGTTATTGTTGTTTTCATTTTGGACAGCCATGGTCACGTTTTTGATGAGGAAATTGTGCATATAATTGTTGAGAAATAATGTTGTTCATGGTGATTTAGTAACCTAGTGATTTAATGCATGTATATATGGTGAATTATACACTTTGATGGAAATTAACTTATGGTACGGCAATGTGATGTTGATGAGTGATTTGTGGCAGCTTGTGGACACTTGAGAAAGGGTGTATATTGAAGGAAGTGTGGGCAGCATATTGACCTAGAAGGATTGATGTTAAGTATGTAAATTAAAGTTGTAAAGTGTATGTAATGTTTGTAGTGTTTAGGTGTAATTGTAATGGTACTTAGAATTGTGATTGTGAATGATAATTGGTGTGTTGATGGTGATTGGAATCTGCCCAAGATAATGCTAATGTTATGTAGAAAATGTTGTTGGTAATGTGCCAAAACAGTTTGGTAGGGTATGGAAGTAAACCTTGCAAAGGTGAGTGTGTGTTTGAAGTTGGGATGTGTAATGCATATTAAGGGCAGTGTATATTTTGGCCTATAACCTTGAATGTGTAACCTTAATTAGTATGAGACCAATTTGAGGTGAAACTAGGCACAAAATGTGCCAACTTTCATTGAGAAACCATGCCAAAATTCTGCTTGCAAGGTGACCTAAAAATTTGACCAATTCGGATTAGATGCAATTAGGACCTGAAAAATGACCAATTGGGCAGCAGTGAGTGTTTAGGCCATAACTCACTCAAACCAGGTCCAATTGACCTGAAATTTTGACCAAGAATAGTTAAGACCCATACCTACAAGTCTTATGAAGACACCAAAGCCCAGAAATGACCATAAGCAAGTCAAACAACTTGCACAAGTTCGGGTCCAAAAACTGGCCGAACCAGAATTGACCACTTTGACCTAAAATTTACCTAAAATGGTACCATTTGACCAGCAATAGTGTAATGACCATAACTTGGTCTACTTAACTCGGATTGACCTGAAATTTTGCACCGCGTGCAATAAGACCTAGATCTACAAGTTTGTAGTTTTGACCGAGACCCGAAAACCGAGGGAACTAGATCGTCCGGTTAGGTCAAACCAGTGTTCCGGAATCCAGCAATTTGCATTAAAATGCACTAAGCGAGGAAATGACTTTGGTAAAACATACCAAACCTAAAACCCTATCGAGTGTGACATATTAACGACACTAAAACCTAATTTACCTAAAACGCATCGAGGGTCGGTATATTAGGTGATTAAGCGAATAATTGAGTTCAGTGCATTATTTACCAAACCCCATCGATAGAGATAGTTTAATTTGGTACTGAAACACTTCAAATTGTGTTTCTCAGTTAACAAGGACTCAGCAAAAGGGAAAGAAATACTGAGTCAAGACCAGGAGACAAATATCAGAGGTTTGTGCACAACAACTATTTCTTTTGAATTATTTTCAATTGAAATAAATTATGACTATTTGTATATTATTGTTTTAAATTGTGAAACTGTAAAAAATTGTTTGAATGATATTTGATGGATACTTATTGATTGAAAAGCACTGTAAATGGTTTGAAACCACAGCTATCATGTATATTGATTGTATTCCTCGCTAGCTTGTCTAGTGGGATGAATTGAATTCCCTCTCTGGCTGAAGTGTTGAGGTGTGTGCCTGTTGAGGACGAATAGAATGAGTACTCATATTTTTGCTAGCTAGCCATGTTATTCCTCATTAGTCATCGACTTTTGGGATGAATTGAATACCTCATTAGCCATCGGCTTTTGGGATGAATTGAATTATGGATCATGATTAAGCTGTGTGTGATTTATTGATATGTATTGTGAGATTGTGAAATGGATTTAAACTCTCATTGACATATACTGTCTTTTGAATTCAAACCTGATCTGACTTATGGAAAATTATTGTGATATTGAGAAATGGAGTTTAAATTCTTGTTGACAATTATTGTCTTGAATTTAATTATGATTTTAAGTATCCACTATTTACATGACTTATGAATTGTGATTTAAATTGGATTTGGTTAATGTTGTGCACCATCGAGACATTGTCTCAAATGATAGCTTTTATTGCCGCCGCAGTAGAGAGACCGACAGGCGGCAGACTAGGCCGCATATACATCCGCGAGGATTACCGTATATTGAGTATACCGCTTTTGCTTTTTGTAATCAGAATGTATGACACTGTATGTACATATTGTTTTGGTTTTGAGCAATTGTAAATTAAATTGTACCTTGAAGTTGTAAATTAATTATGAGTGTTTTGGATTGTAAAAGTTGTATTATATTTCCTTATCTCGACTTTGAAAAATTCTATGGAATTGTGTTGATAAATTGTTGTGTTGAGAAATGTATTGGAGTTGAGATTTGGAAAAAATTATTGAAGTGCTTTTTTCAAGAACTGCTTTGTCCAAAATACAGATGGCACTTTGCCAAAATTTTTACAGAAATTCCAAATAAACCAAATGAGTTAGTTATTTCACTTACCACCAAGTCTTTAACACTGTAAATAGTGCTCACCACCGTAAAAGAAGTAAGAAAAGTTTTTAAAATCCCTTGTAGTGTATTTAATGGGTTATCGATGAGACGGAGTTGGTAATTCATTAGGTATACTACGGATCATGTTATGCCTTACAGAGGGGTAAGGTGTGACATGTTTTAGTGGTATCGAGCAATGTTTTTAAATTCTGCTTTCACTGTTATTTGAATGTTCTTTCTTCATAGTACAACCGCTCAATATCATTGTTTGATACATACAAGACATTACAAGATAAATATGCACTAACGAGTAAATATCCTTGTGTTATTGTTCAGAAAGCTAAGATCCTCGCATTGAATATGGAAGAGGGTGATCGCTCAATGATCATCTATTGAGGCCGAGGTGCAAGGGGATGCCCCAGCGTACAAAATGTCGTGGTTCAAAGAAGACCACCTGCAGCATCCAGCCTCGCTCGATTCGCTCGGCAGATGGTCGCAATATTCCAACAAATGGCTGGTAATGCACCTACTCAAGTCCCAATTCGACACCCGTGGTACAACCACGCCTCCTACAAGGCAAGATGATAAATTGATGAAGTATGGGGCTACAGAGTTTAAGGACAGAGATCCTATAGAAGTCGAACAGTGGTTAGAGAGGATGGATAGGGTGTTCAAGAAACTTCATTGTACAGAGGAGCTCGGACTTGAATACTCGGTATCCTTACTACAAGGGGATGCTTATGATCGTGGAAAACCATTCCCACTGCAGTAGAACTGCAGGTCGACTGAATGACTTCCTCGGGAATTCGCATGTAAATACATCCCCGATGCTTATGTAGACCAAGCTACAAGAATTCTTAAGTTTGAAACAGAGGGGCGATCGGTCGAGTATGAAAGAGAATTCTCCCGCCTTAGCCACTATGCAGTAAGTTTGCTTCCTACCAGCAGGGAAAGATGCAAGAGGTTTGAAACTGGCTTGAAGCCCAGTATTAGAGTACAAGTGCTCGGCTTCAAACACACTAACTTCTCTGAACTTGTTTCTCAAGCCCTAGAGTTGGAAAGAGTTGAGTTTGAGACTGCCCCAGAGAAGAAGAGATCAGAGAAGACAGAGAAAGAGGGAAAATCAGAGAATGCAGTTCCAGTGGTCATACTGGAAAGAGGAAGAACTATGGGGGACATGGCAGAGGTGGCAAGAAGTCTGGAAGGGGAAGATATTCAGGACAGAGACCTCCCCCATCTGGTCAGCAGAGTACCAGAAGTTCCTACCCTCCCCGCCAATGTGAAACTTGTGGAAAGAATCATGGTGGAATCTGTTACAAGGCTATTGGAGCCTGTTATAACTGTGGAGGCACCGGACACTTTGCCAAGGACTGCACCAGTAGTCGCAGAGTTGGACCACCTCCTACTACTGCAGAAGGGTCAGTTCAGAGCCCTGTCACCAGAAGCTCACAACCACCTAGCAGAGGTAGAGGCAGGGGTAGAGGTAACCCACTCCAGTCAGAGTCTATGCCATGAGACAGAGAGAAGAGGCAGAGACATCTGATGTTGTGGCTGGTACCTTCTCAACTTTTAACCAGAATGTATTTGTGCTATTTGATCCGGGTTCTACCCATTCTTATGTGAGTGCTAGCATCATTGATTGCATTGCTGTTCCATGTACAAAAATGGACTTTGAGGTGCTAGTAACAAGTCCGCTAGGACAGGAGGTCAGGGTTAATAGAATGTATAGAGATTGTCCTTTGGTGATCCAAGGACACACTTTCCTGTCTGATCTCATTGAAATGCCCTTCAGAGTTTATGATATCATCTTGGGCATGGATTGTTTATGTAGGCATCATGCCATGATTGATCGTAGATCAAGATACACTTTTGGTCTCCTCAAGATGCTGATGTGGTGATACAAGGGGAGAGGCAGCTATTGCCATCAAACATCATTTCGGCTGCACTAGCCAGAAAAATGATCAGAAAAGGGTGTGAAGCATACTTGGCACATGTGGTAGACACCCAAGTGGGGAGTCCAGCATTGAAAAACATCCCTACAGTACATGACTTTCCAGACGTGTTTCCTGATGAATTGCCAGGATTACCTCCGGAAAGAGAAGTTCAGTTTGAAATTAATGTTCGCTCGTGTGGATCCAATCTCCATAACGCCATACGTAATGGCACCAGCAGAGTTGAAGGAGTTGAAGATACAGTTACAAGAATTACTTGAAAAGGGCTTCATCTGCCCTAGTGTGTCACCTTGGGGAGCACCAGTGTTGTTTGTTAAGAAGAAGGATGGTACTCTCCGCTTATGCATTGACTACAGGCAGTTGAATAGGGTGACAATAAAGAACAGATATCCATTGCCTCGCATTGATGATCTGTTCGATCAGTTGAAGGGTGCAGCAGTATTCTCCAAAATTGATTTGCGATCTGGTTATCATCAGTTGAAGGTGCAAGAGCAGAGTATTCCAAAAACTGCTTTCAGAACTCGGTATGGCCACTATGAGTTTCTAGTAATGCCATTCGGGTTGACAAATGCTCCAGCTGCTTTTATGGATCTGATGAACACTATCTTCAGACCATATCTTGATCAATTTGTGGTGGTGTTTATTGATGACATTTTGATATACTCGAGGAGTGCAGAGGAGCATGATAGACATCTGCGGATTGTACTGCAGATTTTAAGGGAGAAAGAACTGTACGCCAAATTGTCGAAATGTGAATTTTGGCTGAAGGAAATCTCCTTTTTGGGACATGTTGTGTCAGCTGAAGGGATCAAGGTAGATTCCAGTAAGGTAGAAGCTATCCTTAATTGGAAACCGCCAGAACATCACGTAAATTCGCAGCTTTAAGGCTTAGCTGGATATTACCGTCGGTTTGTGAAGGGGTTTTCTATGTTATCTTCTCCACTGACCAAGCTGCTTCGGAAAGATGTAAAATTTCAGTGGACTGATAAATGTCAGCAGAGTTTTAATGAGTTGAAGAGGTGCTTAATCAAGCTCAGCTTCACTTTACCTACTCCGTAAAGAATACACGCTTATAGTGATGCTTCTCACAATGGGTTAGGCTGTAATCGATGCAAGATCGAATGTCATTGCTTATGTATCACGCCAAATAAACCGCATGAGAGGAACTACCCAACACATGATCCGAGTTAGCAGCTATTGTTTTTGCTCAAGATCCGAGACACTATCTGTATGGAGAGAAATGCTACATCTTCACAGATCACAAGAGCTTGAAGTACTTAGGTACCCAGAAGGAATTGAATTTGAGGCAGAGGAGATGGCTAGAACTCATTAAAGATTATGATTGCTTAATAGACTATCAGCCAGGAAAAGCAAATGTGGTGGCTGACGCCTTAAGTCGCAAGACTATGGCAAGTCTCAGAGTTTCTCCTTTGTCCATGGTATATGAATTGAAAGCACAGCATGCCAGTTTAGAGGTTGATGATGAGGGACAGACAGTAGTTGCATGGCATGTACAGCCAGTGTTGATTGATCGGATCGTAATGGTCGCATAGAGTGATGAAAAATATCAGAAGCTGCTGAAAGAAGTTCAGCAGGGCAAGAAACCTGAATTCTCTGTGAGAGATGATGGTTTATTGCTACATCAGGGCAGAATGTGCGTTCCTAGTGATGTGGAACTGAGACAGATCATTATGAAGGAAGCACATGAGTCTCCATTTGCTATGCACCCTGGTGGAACTAAAATGTACAGAGGGTTGAAAGAACATTACTGGTGGATGGGCATGAAGAGAGATATAGCTGAATTTGTTTCCAAATGCCTAACTTGTCAGCAAGTAAAGGCAGAACATCAAGTTCCAGCTGGTTTGTTACATCCTTTGTCAGTACCAGAGTGGAAATGGGAACGGATAACTATGGATTTTGTTACAGGACTTCCAAGGACACAGAGTAGTCATGATGCAAGATGGGTTATAGTTGATGATTGACTAAGTCCGCTCACTTTTGCCGATTCGGATGGACTATAGCACGGAAAGATTGGCCGATTGTACATATATGAGATTGTAAAACTGCATGGAGTGCCGGTAGCAATTGTGTCTGACAGAGATCCTAGGTTCACTTTTAGATTCTGGGGTAGTCTTCAGAGAGCCCTAGGAACTAGACTGAACTTCAAAGACAAAGATTCCACCCATGCATGCATGGCCACCGAGAGGGTTATTCAGACATTGGAGGATATGCTACGGGCTTGTGTGATTGAATTTGAAGGTAGTTGGGATACACACTTGCCTTTGATTGAGTTTGCTTATAACAACAGCTACCAATCAAGCATAGGGATGCCTCCATATGAAGCTTTGTATGGCAGAAAGTGTAGAACTCCCTTATGTTGGGATGAAGTAGGTGAAAGGAAGATGATTGGGCGAAATTGTCCAGAGATAGAGGAAAAGATCAGTTGATCGAGAGATAGGATCAAGGTCGCATCGCATCGCCGTAAGTCCTATGTTGATCTGAAGAGAAGAGATATTGAGTATGCAGTGGGTGATAAGGTATTCCTCAAAGTTTCTCCTTGGAAGAGGATTATGAGATTTGGCAGAAAGGGGAAACTAAGTCCTCGTTTCATCGGACCATATGAAGTTCTTGAAAGAGTGGGTCCTTTTGCATACCGGAAGGGTTTACCTCCAGAGCGAGCTAGGATACACAGTGTCATCCAAGTGTCCATGTTAAGGAGGTACAGATCGACCCATCTCATGTACTGTCGGTTGAAGAGATTGAAGTAAATCCGACCTCTCATATGAGGAAGAACCCATAAAAATTCAAACTTACGAGGTGAAACAAATTGAGGAACAAACAAATACACTGGTTAAAGTCTTTGTGGAACCATCATTCAGCCAGAAGCAACTTGGGAACGTGAAGAGGATATGAGGAGACAGACCCACAAATTGTTCAGAGACTAATGCCGTGTAAAATTTCGAGACGAAATTTATTTAAGGGGGAGAATTGTAACACCCCTAAGTTCGGTAGGGCGCTCATCGCTCCGGTGACCGGTGTTGTTCTGGACAAACTAGGATGCCTAGAACCGTAGTTCAATATGAGTGAGGAGACATAAAATAATGAAATACAAGAAAAGAAAAACAAAGGAAAAATCATAGCAAAGAAATGTAACCGAGTAAGTGAGCCGGGAAACCTAGCGATGGGTGACCGCACCGGGAAGTCACGGCGTGGACCGTTGACTAGCCCTGGACTGCGGGGAACCCTGGGAAACATTTTTAGGACTTAAATAGACCATTGTTGAAGAGTAAATATCATTAGAAAGATCAAAGAAAAATTAAATAATTAGTACAAAGAAAAGTGAGAAATCGAAAAACAGACAAAATACGGTGTTACCGAAAAATCGGGAAAACCACCCGAACAGGGGCATTATGGTCATTCGACATCCCGAAGTGTCTTTTGACCTAAATGTCCATTAAAAATAAATAGTATTACACTTAGAAAATGAAATGAAAAATTAATTTGGTGGTACCTAAAATAAATAGTGGAAATAATGGGTTAAATGTGGATTATGGGAAAGTTAAGTTTATAATATGAATTATTTTACTTAGTGGAGCACTAAGGGATTAATTTATCATTGAATTATGGCTGATATGGTCCACTCACCATCTGAAATCCATCTTCCTCATATTCTCTCAAAAATGGCCGAATTGAAGAACACAAAGAACTCCATGGGCGTTTGCATGCAAGCTTAATCCACCCTCCATTTTCAACTCCATTCACTTAGCTTCTTTCATGAAAAATGGTCTACACACCACAAGGAAGATATTGATACCAATTTTGGGAAGTTTAAGCAAGGTTTAACAAGCTCCAAGCATAAGGTAAGTTCATAATTTTGAGAATTTCTTTGTTAAAGTTTATGTGCATGTTATGGGTATTAGTTTGGTGAAGGAAAATTTTGAGTTTGATGGGTTATTGTTGTTTTCATTTTGGACAGCCATGGTCACGTTTTTGATGAGGAAATTGTGCATATAATTGTTGAGAAATAATGTTGTTCATGGTGATTTAGTAACCTAGTGATTTAATGCATGTATATATGGTGAATTATACACTTTGATGGAAATTAACTTATGGTACGGCAATGTGATGTTGATGAGTGATTTGTGGCAGCTTGTGGACACTTGAGAAAGGGTGTATATTGAAGGAAGTGTGGGCAGCATATTGACCTAGAAGGATTGATGTTAAGTATGTAAATTAAAGTTGTAAAGTGTATGTAATGTTTGTAGTGTTTAGGTGTAATTGTAATGGTACTTAGAATTGTGATTGTGAATGATAATTGGTGTGTTGATGGTGATTGAATCTGCCCAAGATAATGCTAATGTTATGTAGAAAATGTTGTTGGTAATGTGCCAAAACAGTTTGGTAGGGTATGGAAGTAAACCTTGCAAAGGTGAGTGTGTGTTTGAAGTTGGGATGTGTAATGCATATTAAGGGCAGTGTATATTTTGGCCTATAACCTTGAATGTGTAACCTTAATTAGTATGAGACCAATTTGAGGTGAAACTAGGCACAAAATGTGCCAACTTTCATTGAGAAACCATGCCAAAATTCTGCTTGCAAGGTGACCTAAAATTTGATCAATTCGGATTAGATGCAATTAGGACCTGAAAAATGACCAATTGGGCAGCAGTGAGTGTTTAGGCCATAACTCACTTAAACCAGGTCCAATTGACCTGAAATTTTGACCAAGAATAGTTAAGACCCATACCTACAAGTCTTATGAAGACACCAAAGCCCAGAAATGACCATAAGCAAGTCAAACAACTTGCACAAGTTCGGGTCCAAAAACTGGCCGAACCAGAATTGACCACTTTGACCTAAAATTTACCTAAAATGGTACCATTTGACCAGCAATAGTGTAATGACCATAACTTGGTCTACTTAACTCGGATTGACCTGAAATTTTGCACCGCGTGCAATAAGACCTAGATCTACAAGTTTGTAGTTTCGACCGAGACCCGAAAACCGAGGGAACTAGATCGTCCGGTTAGGTCAAACCAGTGTTCCGGAATCCAGCAATTTGCATTAAAATGCACTAAGCGAGGAAATGACTTTGGTAAAACATACCAAACCTAAAACCCTATCGAGTGTGACATATTAACGACACTAAAACCTAATTTACCTAAAACGCATCGAGGGTCGGTATATTAGGTGATTAAGCGAATAATTGAGTTCAGTGCATTATTTACCAAACCCCATCGATAGAGACAGTTTAATTTGGTACTGAAACACTTCAAATTGTGTTTCTCAGTTAACAAGGACTCAGCAAAAGGGAAAGAAATACTGAGTCAAGACCAGGAGACAAATATCAGAGGTTTGTGCACAACAACTATTTCTTTTGAATTATTTTCAATTGAAATAAATTATGACTATTTGTATATTATTGTTTTAAATTGTGAAATCAGAAAAATTGTTTGAATGATATTTGATGGATACTTATTGATTGAAAAGCACTGTAAATGGTTTGAAACCACAGCTATCATGTATATTGATTGTATTCCTCGCTAGCTTGTCTAGTGGGATGAATTGAATTCCCTCTCTGGCTGAAGTGTTGAGGTGTGTGCCTGTTGAGGACGAATAGAATGAGTACTCATATTTTTGCTAGCTAGCCATGTTATTCCTCATTAGTCATCGACTTTTGGGATGAATTGAATACCTCATTAGCCATCGGCTTTTGGGATGAATTGAATTATGGATCATGATTAAGCTGTGTGTGATTTATTGATATGTATTGTGAGATTGTGAAATGGATTTAAACTCTCATTGACATATACTGTCTTTTGAATTCAAACCTGATCTGACTTATGGAAAATTATTGTGATATTGAGAAATGGAGTTTAAATTCTTGTTGACAATTATTGTCTTGAATTTAATTATGATTTTAAGTATCCACTATTTACATGACTTATGAATTGTGATTTAAATTGGATTTGGTTAATGTTGTGCACCATCGAGACATTGTCTCGTGATAGCTTTTATTGCCGCGCAGTAGAGAGACCGATGTGCAGACTAGGCTGCATATACATCCCGAGGGATTACCGGTATATTGAGTATACCGCTTTTGCTTTTTGTAATCAGAATGTATGACACTGTATGTACATATTGTTTTGGTTTTGAGCAGTTGTAAATTAAATTGTACCTTGAAGTTGTAAATTAATTATGAGTGTTTTGGATTGTAAAAGTTGTATTATATTTCCTTATCTCAGACTTTGAAAAAAATTCTATGGAATTGTGTTGATAAATTGTTGTGTTGAGAAATGTATTGGAGTTGAGATTTGGAAAAAATTATTGAAGTGCTTTTTTACAGGTTTTCTGAAGAACTGTTTTGTCCAAAATACAGATGGCACTTTGCCAAAATTTTTACAGAAATTCCAAATAAACCAAATGAGTTAGTTATTTCACTTCAGTTCACCGAAGTCTTTAACACCTGTAAATAGTGCTCACCACTGTAAAAGAAGTAAGAAAAGTTTTTAAAATCCCTTGTAGTGTATTTAATGGGTTATCAGTAGACGGAGTTGGTAATTCATTAGGTATACTACGGGATCATGTTATGCCTTACAGAGGGGTAAGGTGTGACAACTCACTTCATTAAAAATGGTCCACACACCTTGGGCAGATTATGGGGAACAAAAAGGAAGAGTTTTGGTGAGATTTAGCAAGCTTCAAATAAAGGTTAGTGCTAGTTTTTCTTCCCTTGCTTAATTAAAGTTTGTATTGAGGTTATGGTGAGTAGTTTGGTTGAAAAATTTAAGGAATTGAGTGAGTATTTGGTGTGTGAAATTATTGGCAGCCATGAAAAGGGAAGGTAAGTGAATTATTCTTATATGTAATTGATGGTATTTGATGGGAATTAGTGTGGATTAAAGTAATTTGTGATGCTAGTAAGTTAATCTCATGTGTAAATTGTGATTGAGCTTTTGAAATGAGGATTTGTATTGTTGCTTCATTTTGGGCAGCCATGAGAACATGGAAGATTAATTATCTCATGAATTTAATTGATGTTTTGGGATGTTGATAAGTAAGCAAATGAGGGTTACACTTGGAGTGATGAAAATACTTGTGTTAGAAATTGATTGAATGTAAATTGTTGAATTGGAACATTTGAATTAAGGATTTAAAAGTGGGACTTTGATGTTTTAGTAAACTACCATGTTGGGCAGCCTTAAATATCATTAATTTGTGTGTGAGTTTATGAAATTTATTAATGAAATATGATGGTATTGAATGGTGGGCAGTTTGTGTAATTTCCATGGAAGTGTATGTGTGATATATGTGTTGATGTACATTGAATTTAGGTTGAAGTAAATGTTAAACATTAATGGTGTATTGTGTGCATTGAGCACTTGAGTGTTCTGCCCAAAATGCTTGCTGGAATTGTGTACAATATATATAGAAGTGCCATTATTAAATGATGAGGTATTGGGAGGAGGAGGATTGTCAAAATTGGAAGTGTAATGTTTAAATGCAGGTTGTGTATTTTGGCAACACCTAAATTAGGTCATAAATGCAAAACTGTGAACCTAATTGGTATGAGGCCAATGGGGGGTGAAACTAGACACAAAATAGGCCAACTTTCATGCAGAAATATTGCCAAAATTCTGCCTAGAAACTGACCTTAAAAATGACCAAATCCGGAATAGCAACCTTGCAACCCCAGATTTTTGACCATATGAACAATAGTCATTAGGATGACCATAACTCACTCAAAAGAGGTCCAATTGACCTGAAATTTTTACCATGGATAGCTTAGCCATAGAGCTACAATTCTTATGAAGACACCAAAGCCCAAAAATGGCCAGAACCAAGTCAAATAGCTTGCACAAATTCGGGTACCAAAACTAACAGAACTAAAAGTGACCTAAAATTGACCAAATTTTACACTAAAGGTGCAATCTGTCCAGCTTTAGTAAATTGACCATATCTTGGTCTACACAACTCAGAATGACCTGAAATTTTGCCAAGAGTTCAATAAGACATAGAGATACAACTCTTATGAAGACACCAAAGCCTAGAAATGGCCAGAACCAAACAAATAGTTTGCACAAGTTCGAGTACCAAAACTGCCAGAACTAAAAGTGACCTAAAATAGACCAAACTTTGCACTAAAGGTGCAATCTGTCCAGCTTTAGTAAATTAACCATATATTGGTCTATACAAATCAGAATGACCTGAAATTTTGCCCAGAGTGCAATAAGACATAGAACTAAAATTCTGTTTCTTTGACCAGAAGCTAAAAATCAATAGAAATAGGACTTTGAGCTAGACTAATCTAGCACACAAAAATTGAGAATTTGACATTTACATATAATGATGCTTGAAGCAATTTGGCAATGAATGCTAACTTGTAAAAATGGTAAATTGCATTATATTGACAGCATATTGAATTGTAAATTGTGACATATTGATACTAGAATCAACTTATGCATGATGTATGAAAAGGTCAACATTTCCATTGACCAGTGAATTGTATAATGACCAGTAAACCCTAAAAATAAATATTTAATCTTGTAATATGTCCTAGTTTGCCTAGTTAACTAGTTTGGATAGGTTGGCATGCCAATAGGATTCTGACAGCTGTTCTGTAAATGGCTTCATGCCATATCATGTTTTTATGGCTTATTATGCTGCACTGTGACGTTAATGGCCTACGGCTATACGTATTGTGTTATTATACTTGGCTTATTGCCAAATTTATTATGTGGCTTTTTAGCCACACTATTTGCACACTGGGAGATACTTTGTGACCAATGGTGTGACGACCTAAGGTATTAGGTACCCAGTGCTAGTATATCTGTTTATCCAGTCTAGTAAGTGTAAAGGTTAAACGGGCAGCTAATTAAAACATTATTCAATTCAGGCAATTAAGTTAAGTTAAGTATACGAAAATTTCAGTACAATTAAATTAAGCATTGAATGAAATGAGTAAAAGAGATTAGCAATAGAAACATAACAAAAATACAATTTGTAGAACCGTAGAGATTTAAAATACAATACAGTTAGAATAATTGATTCCTGGACATCCGAATTATGATTTATTTCTTTCTTTATTTGTATATATTATTTCTTGTTATACTATTGCACGATTAAGCAGAAATGCTTAGCGCGATGGAATTGCTTACTCACGCAAGTACTAAAGGAAAAACCAGTAGACTGTCGACTGAGATTTTTGGAGTCCAGATTGCAGAAGTCTCAGAAGAATTGAAAGTTGTCACCTCCTCAGCAATGCATGTAGATAGGGCTCATTTGAAGCATGTTTTATAATCTGTACATTATAATTACTGCTATTATTGTATTGTGAATTAGTAATTGTAATTTCATTTGTCTATCCTGTACTTGATAAATTTATGTACTTAATTGGCAAATTTGTATAAGTTAATGAAATATAGGAATTCTGATATTTGAGTTGAATATCTAATCATAATGATTCTGAATGAGATTGAGTTTGAGAATTTTTGAGACTGAATCTGAATTTGAGAAACTATTAGGAATGCTTTGAGATAATCTGAATTATGAATTTGAGTATATATTGAAATTATTTTTGGCAGGTTCAGAAGAACTGTTAGTCCAAATTACTGCCGGCACCTTGCTGGATCGTCATTAAAATTTTTGAATTTTCTAAATTAGTTAGATTTTGATAAAAGTAAAAATAGCATAAACCTTAAATAAAGTTTTTGAATAAATAAATCAAGAACTGTAACGAAATCAGATAAGATTAGGTGCTTCGGCACTTCGTGTGACACACCTTGCTCGGCTACACTATAGACGGGTGAGGGGTGTTACAATGTTACTGCACCACTAAGTAGAAATGCTTAGCGCGATGGATTGTTTCCTCACGTAGGTACTAAAGATAAAGTCCAGTGGACATTAGACTGGGATTTTGGAGTCTGGATCTACAAAGTGCCCAAGGTTATCACCTCCATGGCAATGCATGTAGATAGGGCTCTGAAGGAACGGAAGCGTGAAAAACACAAGTTTATACCATTGAATTCAAAAATTTTCACCTAGGGTCACATGCATCATGCAAGATTTATTTTTATCTATTTGATTTCAATGATAAACAATATATTAAAACTCTTTTAATATGTTTTTGGATCTGTATTTGCCATTTAAGATTTTAAAATTAATCAGATTAATTTTAGAACCCTAGATTAAATCAAGAATGATTACACTAACCTCTTGATGCAATCGCAACAGATCTGCGCTTTGAGATTCGTCTTGAGGACACGGATGTTGTCCCTCTAGCTTGTCCACACCAAGAACACCTATGGCAGCCCTTGAACAGCTTCTAAAGCCTTTTCTATTAATTAGAAATTCAAGTTCTGCCTTTTAAGAGATTAGAGATGTAAACAGGACACTAGAAACAATTTCTAGTGTTCTTAATTCAAGAGATTGATGGCTAATCTCTTTGAATTGACCAAAATGATTATGGTCTTTTAATCAAATTGGTCCTCCCACTAACTTAGCGAATCCTACACTTCCAAAGTAGAAAACGGAAATCCTAGTTGGATGGATTTCTAGTGGGTGATTGAATTCTTATAATTCTATTGATCATCCTCAGGTACATCCATTATTGGAATTACAATAAACTATAAGTGAGCAACTCCTTGCCCATCACATCTCATGTGAGGTTCAATCCTTTACCTAGCCCCTAATGCTCAAAATCTCAGGTACATCCATTATTGACTTATCTTGCATTAGTTAAGTTGATCCCATTGAGCCAGTAATTATGTAAATAATTTTAATGTCCTCAGGTACATCCAATATTGGCCACCAAACCATTTACATATTTACAACATCTCATGCTTAACAATTATTCTTAAGAAAATCTCTTAAATTAATTGCATCTCATGCAACTATTTAAAATTTCTTAAAATAATTGCCCCAATGGAGGGCCTATGTTATAATTACTTTAATTATAGCATATCCAACTTAATCATTTGTTTGGAAGATTTTATGGTCGTTCTAATTACTATTAAGGTCTCACTTTGCACATTATCCATTTAGCATGCATATATTATATAATTGCATACATTTCCATACATCTCATGCGTTCATGGATAAGCAGTAAATATGGTATGATCATGGACTTTCTAAGGGATTCAATTCTGAGCCACCAAGAATTGAATCAGGGCATTCCTAGGTGCATTTTTTTCATTCATTTTACAAGAGTTGCTGAAGGAGTACATAATCAACACTTGATCTTGAATTCCTCCCACTGGGACCACCAATGCTCTTGACCTCCTTGAACTTCTTGCAATCCAATATTACATAGTAATCCTTGGCATACCAAGGCGAATTTACAAGAACTTAAATAAATGAAATTACAACCCAAAAATTATTACAAACTTAATAATACATGCCCAAAATAAATTAAAATAAATTAATTAATTTACAATCCCAAAGAAACATAAAAGAAATAAATCCAATCACATTGGTCTTTTATAGTCCATGATCATCCATCATGCATATCACTATTTAATAATTAAATAAAACATACATACTTAAATTAAATTGAACATCTCATATTAAACTTAAAAATCCAGATTTGAATATGATTCAAATAAATTTAAAAATTCATATTTGAATCTCATTCAAACAAATTTAAAAATTCATATTTGAATCACATTCAAACAACTTCAAAAATTCAGATTTGAATCACATTCAAACATTTTTTAAAAAATCATATTTGAATCACATTCAAACATTTTTTAAAAAATCAGATCTGAATTTTATTCAATCAATTTTAAAAAATCAGATTTAAATATGATTCAAACAACTTTAAAAATTCATATTTGAATCACATTCAAACAACATTTAAAATTCAGATTTGAATCACATTCAAACAATTTTTAAAATTCTGATTTGAATCATAATTTAATTGTGTGATTAAAATCCTAATTAAATATTTTAATTAGTCATATGATGAACCTTTCATCATGCAACAATTGCAAAATTTAATAACAACCATGCACACCATGATCTTCCAAAGCCATGCGCACCATGTTGGAGTTCATCAAGCATGCCGCCACACCTCTCTTGATCCAACCAGCAATGGATCAATCATCTCATGATCAAATCACACAATTAAATCATATAATAAACAATCTAAATGGCAAATATAGTGGCTCTGATACCAATTGAAGGAACGGAAGCGTGAAAAACACAAGTTTATACCATTGAATATAAAAATTTTCACCTAGGGTCACATGCATCATGCAAGATTTATTTTTATCTATTTGATTTCAATGATAAACAACATATTAAAACTCTTTTAATATGTTTTTGGATCTGTATTTGCCATTTAAGATTTTAAAATTAATCAGATTAATTTTAGAATCCTAGATTAAATCAAGAACGATTACACTAACCTCTTAATGCAATCGCAAATGTCTGCGCCTTTGAGATTCATCTTCAGGACACCAGATGTTGTCCCTCTAGCTTGTCCACACCAACAACACCTATGGCAGCCCTTGAACAGCTTCTAAAGCCTTTTCTATTAATTAGAAATTCAAGTTCTGCCTTTTAAGAGATTAGAGATGTAAACAGGACACTAGAAATAATTTCTAGTGTTCTTAATTCAAGAGATTGATGGCTAATCTCTTTGAATTGATGAGAGATGAAGAAGAATAGAGGGAGGGCTGCAAAATGGCGTGACCAAGGAGTGTGGCTGCTGGTTGTATTTTATTTTCTCATAACAACACTTAAATAGCTAGGTTAACACATTAAACCCTTGCCACATGTCACCCTTTGATTAGCTCTAGGTTTAAGTGACCCAATCACATTGTGCCGAGTGTCAAACCTATATGTAATCTTGATTTTAATTATCTTACATGATTAAAAAACATTTGGCAAGCTTATGTGTTATGCCATGTGTCACCATCTCATGGTGCCACGTGTCACACTGCAAAATGACCAAAATACCATTGTGTCTAAATTTTGAGTTCTCACCCCCAAATAATTATTTTTCTTCTTCTAATTAATTTATATCAAATATAAATTAATTAATTAATCTCTATTAATTAATTTCTCATTAATTAAATCCATATTTAAACACTTTAAATATAAATTTAACTTATATTATACATCCAATAATCTATATTTGGTTTCAAGTCATGCTAGGGACTTTGCAAACTAATTGCAAACCAAACCTATTTAATTAATCAATTAAACTCTTTAATTAATTAATTAAATCATATTTAATTAGGTGATAACTTGTGTATGTGTGTCACTTACTAGGCTCATCACTAATTGGCAATGAGACATGATATCAACTCTTAATATCATCAGAACTCTTTTTTACCACAAATGATTTCTCTAAATCATTTTATGAACCTCATAGACCATGGTTAACACCTAGCATAGCATGCCATGGCCACCCAATTAGTAATAAGGTTTACCTTAAATGAACCTATAATCATATGTTACCATGCACTAGAATCTCTCATTACAAAATCCCAACTCAAGTTTGAGTCATGGTTTATGTCAAACTCCATTTGCTATGAATATTATGTTCTCTTTTAATTCCAGTTCTTGATTAAAAGATTTTCTCATCAAACTCTTTCGAATAAATCTATCTGTCTCCGGCTAGGAACTTGAAACATCAAGAACAATTAAATGAACATAGGATTTTATCTCTATTTACTTAGAGGAACAGATTCCATCTTGATCAACACCTACCTCCATATATAACTAGTAGGAGCCAACACATGCCCATATACCCATACACAGTACAAGTATGAAAGCGATCAAACTCAAACTACCTATATACAAGATAACTGTATATCTCAGTCTAAAGATTATATGCACTGATATGATTTATGACAAAACATTGACAAGAGTAAACTCCATGTGCTTGTCATAAGTGTCACCGTTCGACCTACTTATCATTTATAAGTGCCTATCATGTTTGTTATATGGCATGAGACTCACCATTCCATCTTATTTATATCTCATATAAATAACTTGGGAACAAACATGAATACAATCTTTCTGGATAAGTCATGTCCTTATTATGAAGTATCCTCAATTGTGAACCTATTTATGATACTTCGTGCTAGAAATATTGTCACTCATATTCTTAATAACTTAAGAATAATATTTCTAACAAAATATCAATGGACCTTTTCTATTACACATAAATATATTATGTAAACGGAAAAGTGAAAATGCCTTTTATTAATAAAAATATGTACAAGATACATACTAAATGATATGCTCTAGGGCATACTACTAACAGGCTCACAAAAGTCATATTATGTATTTTGTGCATTATAATTAGTTATTATGTTGTAATATAAATTATGGAAATGCAATTAATTTGTATATCTTGTAAATAATGAGTTTATGTAATTTGTTTGTAAATCATGTAAATTAATGAAGATTGAGAATTTTTGTGTATGAATTAAGCATGAAAGAATTTGAATGGAAATGTATGGAAATGAATGTGAAATTGAAATATATAGATTATATTCGAAATAATGAGATGATTATGATGAGTATGGATGAGATTTTTATTGTAAAATATTATTAAAAATTTCAAGCAGGTGAATAGTGAAACACGCGAACCGGTAATAAAATAGGGAAAACTCCATTAGTTTCACATCCTACCCCTCTGTAAGGCATAACATGATCCCGTAGTATACCTAATGAATTACCAACTTCGTCTACTAATAACCCATTAAATACACTACAAGGGATTTTAAAACTTTTCTTACTTCTTTTTACAGTGGTGAGCACTATTTATAGGTGTTAAAAACCTTTTTGAAGTGAAGTGAAACAGCTAACACATTTGGACTATTAGGGATTTCTGTAAAAATTTTGACAGAGTGCTATCTGTATTTTGAACAAAACAGTTCTTTAGAAAACCTGTAAAAAAGCACTTCAATATTTTTCACAATCTCAAACTCCAACACATTTCAACACAATAAGTTTTTCAACTCGAATCCACAATAATTTTTCAAAGACTGAGATAAAAGAAATACGGTATAATTTTTTTTTTTACAAGCCAAAATAACTCATAATTTATTTTACAACATCAATGTACAATTTTAATTTACAACTGCTCAAAATCAAGAACAATATATACATACAGTGAATATACATTACAGTACAAAATGCAAATGTGGTATACTCAATATACCCGATGATCTCTCATTAATGCACTAGTAGCCTAGTTCACGCTCTATCCGTCTCTGTCTACTCGCGATAAAGAATAAAGCTATCACGAGACAATGTCTCAGTGGTGCACAACATTAACCAAATACAACTGTAAATCACAATTCATAAATCATATAAATGATGGATAAGTAAAACCATAGTTAAATTCAAGATAATGAATGTCATAAGGAATTTAACACAATATCACAATAAATCTCAGAAATCAAAACATAGTTAAATTCAAAAGACAGTGAATGTCAATAAGAATTTAAACTCCATTTCAAAAATTATCAAAGCTCATAATAACACAATTTAGTCAAATAATTTAAAAATACAGTGTTGCCAACTCATACACAACTTAAGCCATGACACAATTTTCCGATCAATGCTATGTTGTACACCACGACAAAGCGATCACAACCCCACTAATCGAAATCAATGAGGAAAGAAACTAGCTATATAATGAGTACTCATCCGATCACCTCAACTGGTAAACCAGAGAGGGAGAAAAATAAACGATCACAACCCCATAAATGGAGAAGGAAAATAAACGATCACAACCCCATAAATGGAGAAGGAATGATGTGATACTGTCATGCTAAGTGTGAACACAAAATCAATTCCAAACATTTTATTCAAATGATTCGTAAGAATCCAATAAATTTCCAAAGTTATAATTTCATTCACAAAATAGCAACACAATTCATAATTAACTTCAATTTTCACAAATCACACTAGATCAATTTTTCCACAGTTTCAAACCATTTATAATGCTTTTCAAGCAATAAGTATCCATTCAAACACATTTCCATAATTGAAAACAATAATATACAAATAGTCATAATTTATTTCAATTGAAAAATTCAAAAGAAATAATCATTGTACAAATCTCTGATAACTGTCTCCTGGCCTTGACTCAGTGTTTCCTTCCCTTTCCCTGAGTCTTTGCTAGCTGAGAAACACAATTTGAAGTGTTTCAGTTCTCATTTAAACTATCTCTAATGATAAAGCTTGATAATTAATTCACTGGATTCTATTACTTGCTTAGTTAGCCTAATATGTCGACTCTCGATGCATTCTAGGTAAATTAGGTTTTAATGTTATTAATATGTCACATTTCGACAATTTGGCGTATAGCTGTTTCTCCCTTAAAGTCTACAGTACAATCCGCAGATGTCTGTCATGCTCCTTTGCATTCCTCGAATATATCAAAATGTCATCAATAAACACCACCACAAATTGATCGAGATATGGTCTGAAGATAATGTTCATCAGATCCATAAAAGCAGCTGGAGCATTTGTTAACCCGAATGGCATTACTAGAAACTCATAGTGGCCATATCGAGTTTTGAAAGCAGTTTTTGGAATACTCTGCTCTTGCACCTTCAACTGATAATAACCAGATCTCCAAATCAATTTTGGAGAATACAGCTGCACCCTTCAACTGATCAAACAGATTATCAATGCGAGGCAATGGATATTTATTCTTTATTGTCACCTTATTCAACTACCGGTAATCTATACATAAGCGGAGAGTACCGTCTTTCTTCTTAACAAACAATACTGGTGCTCCCCAATGTGACACACTAGGGTAGATGAAGCCCTTTTCAAGTAGTTCTTGTAACTGTATCTTCAACTCCTTCAACTCTGCTGGTGCCATTCTGTATGGCATTATGGAGATTGGATCCACACCAGGCATAACATTAATTTCAAACTACACTTCTCTTTCCGGAGGTAATCTTGGCAATTCATCAGGAAACACATCTGGAAAGTCATATACTGTAGGGATGTCTTTCAATGCTGGACTCCCCACTTGGGTGTCTACTACATGTGCCAAGTATGCTTCACACCCCTTTCTGATCATTTTTCTGGCTGGTGCAGCTGAAATGATGTTTGATGGCAATAGCTGCCTCTCCCCATGTATTACCACATCATCAGCATCGAGGAGACCAAAAGTGACTTTTCACCTACAAATAATCATGGCATGATGCCTGGCTAACCAATCCATGCCCAAGATGATATCATAATCTCTGAAGGACATTTCAATGAAATCAGATAGAAAAGTGTGTCCTTGGATCACCAAATGACAATCCCTATACATTTTATTAACCCTAACCTCCTGTCCTAACGGACTTGTTACTAGCACCTCAAAGTCCATTTTTGTACATGGAACAGCAATGCAATCAATGATGCTAGCACTTACATAAGAATGGGTAGAACCCAGATCAAATAACACAAACACATCTTGATTAAAAGTTAAGAAGGTACCAGCCACAACATCAGATGTCTCGGCCTCTTCTCTCTGTCTCATTGCATAGATTCTGACTGGAGCACTATCTTGCTCTAAATGTTTCACTGTGCCTTGGCTGCCTGCTGGGCTACCTCGACCCCTGCCTCTACCTCTGCTGGGTGGTTGTGAACCTCTGGTGACAGGGCTTTGAACTGACTCTTCTGCAGTAGAAGGAGGTGGTCCAACTCTGCGACTACTGGTGCAGTCCTTGACAAAGTGTCCTATGCCTCCGCAGTTATAATAGGTTCCTATGGCCTTGTAGATACCCCACCATGATTTCTACCACAAGTTTCACATTGGCAGGGAGGGTAGGAACTTCTAGTTGTTTGACGACTGGACCTTGGTGGTCTCTTTCTTGATTATCCACCTCTATTATATCCCTGAGCTCAAGGCTCCTCATATTCTTTTCTCTTTCTCAAATTACTGCTTGAGCTCTGACCCATAGGTTTTTCCCTCTTCTCTATTTCATGTTGCCCTTGTGGGGGTTGGGTAGCCATTTGTTGGAAGAAAGTGGCCATTTGCTAGGCTATTTGTGCAGTAATTTGTATCGGTAAAACTAGTACAGTCAGGCCTTCGAAACTTTGTGGAGCTGGGGCCTCAACTTATACCTCAGCCTCTATCAGTTGATCGACTGAACGATCACTCTCTTCCATAGTCAATTCGAGGATCTTAGACCTCCCGAACAATTAACACAAGGAGATTTCCTACCGTTAGTGCATATTTATAATGTAATGTACTGTATGTATCAAACAATGATATTGAGCAATTGTACTATAAAGAAAGAATATTCAAATTACAGGTGAAAACAGAATTTAAAAACTTTCTCTGATACCACTAAAACATGTCACACCCTACCCCTCTGTAAGGCATAACATGATCCCGTAGTATACCTAATGAATTGCCAACTTCGTGTACTGATAACCCATTAAATACACTACAAGGGATTTTAAAACTCTTCTTACTTCTTTTTACAGTGGTGAGCACTATTTACAGGTATTAAAAATCTTTTTGAAGTGAAGTGAAACAGCTAACACATTTGGACTATTAGGGATTTCTGTAAAAATTTTGACAGAGTGCTATCTGTATTTTGAACAAAACAGTTCTTCAGAAAGCCTGTAAAAAAGCACTTCAATATTTTTCTCAATCTCAAACTCCAACATATTTCAACAGAATAAGTTTTCAACTTGAATCCACAATAATTTTTCAAAGACTGAGATAAAAGAAATACAGTACAAATTTTTTTTTTTTTACAAACCATAATAACTCATAATTTATTTTACAACTTCAATGAACAATTTTAATTTACAACTGCTCAAAATCAAGAACAATATATACATACAGTGAACATACATTACAGTACAAAATGCAAATGTGGTATACTCAATATACTCGATGATCTCTCGCTGGATGCACTAGCAGCCTAGTCTGCTGCCCTATCCGTCTGTCTACCTGCGACAGCAATAAAAAGCTATCGCTGAGACAATGTCTCAGTGGTGCACAACATTAACCAATTACAACTTTAAATCACAGTTCATAAATCATATAAATGATGGATACGTAAAACCATAGTTAAATTGAAGACAATGAATGTCATAAGGAATTTAACACAATATCACAATAAATCTCAGAAATCAAAACATAGTTTAATTCAAAAGACAGTGAATGTCAATAAGAATTTAAACTCCATTTCACAAATTATCAAAGCTCATAATAACACAATTTAGTCAAATAATTTAAAATACAGTGTTGCCAATTCATACACAACTTAAGCCATGACACAATTTTCCGATCAATGCCGCGTTATACACCACGACAAAGGGATCACAACCCCACTAATCGAAATCAATGAGGAAGGAAGCTAGCTATATAATGAGTACTCATCCGATCACCTCAACTGGTAAACTCGAGAGGGAGAAAAATAAACGATCACAACCCCATAAATGGAGAAGAAAAATAAACGATCACAACCCCATAAATGGAGAAGGAATGATGTGATACTGTCATGCTAAGTGTGAGCACAAAATCAATTCCAAACATTTTATTCAAATGATTCGTAAGAATCCAATAAATTTTCAAAGTTATAATTTCATTCACAAAATGGCAACACAATTCATAATTAACTTCAATTTTCACAAATCACACTAAATCAATTTTTCCACAGTTTCAAACCATTTACAATGCTTTTCAAGCAATAAGTATCCATTCAAACACATTTCCATAATTGAAAACAATAATATACAAATAGTCATAATTTATTTCAATTGAAAAATTCAAAAGAAATAACTGTTGTGCACAAACCTCTGATAACTGTCTCCTGGCCTTGACTCAGTGTTTCCTTCCCTTTCCCTGAGTCTTTGCTAGCTGAGAAACACAATTTGAAGTGTTTCAGTTCTCATTTAAACTATCTCTAATGATAATGCTTGATAATTAATTCACTGGATTCTATTACTTGCTTAGTCAGCCTAATATGTCGACTCTCAATGCATTATAGGTAAATTAGGTTTTAATGTTACTAGTATGTCACATTCGATAGTCTTTTAGGGTTGGTACACGTTACCAAATTCAATTCCATGTATCTTGCATTTTCTTGCAATTTGCTGGATTCCGGGATACTAATTTGACCTAGCCGAACGACCTAGCTCCCTTGGTTTTCGGGTTTCAGTCAAAACTACAAACTTGTAGATCTATGTCTTATTGCATGCGGGACAAAATTTCAGGTCATTCTGAGTTATGTAGACCAAGTTATGGTCATTTTACTATTGCTGGTCAAAATGCATCAAAAGTGGTCACTTTAGGTCATTTTAGGTTAATTTTGGTTCGGCTAGTTTTTGGACCCGAACTTGTGCAAGCCATTTGACTTGCTTATGTTCATTTCTGGGCTTTGGTGTCTTCATAAGACTTGTAGATATAGGTCTTAACTATTCATGGTCAAAATTTCAGGTCAATTGGACCTTTTTTGAGTGAGTTATGGTCTAAAAACTAACTGCTGCCCAATTGGTAAATTTTCAGGCCTTAATTGCACTAATCCGGATTTGGTCACTTTTCAAGTTACCTTACAAGCAGAATTTTGGCAAGCTTCCTTCATGAAAGTTGGCACATTTTGTGCCTAGTTTCACCTCCAATTGGTCTCATACCAATTGGAGCCACACACTTAAGGTTCTAAGCCCAAAACACAAACTACTCTATTGCATTTTCTTCATTTCTCATCAATGGTCACTTTAAGCATTGCTAAACTCCACATTCATGTCAACTTTGGTTTGTACCATAACCTAAACATATTTTACCACATATTGTTGATCATTTTGCCAGCTTACAATCACATTCAACATACACCATAAAGTGCAAAATTTGTCAAACTTAATTACAATAATTTAATCACCTATTCATGCTCATTTACATGCCCAACCTCACACCATCACACATATACCCAAGCTGCCCTAACAACTATCACAATTCAACATTAATATTCCATAATCCAAACATGAAATAACATCCTTATGGTTCACCAAACCAGGCTGCCGATTCATGCATTTACATTTCATTAATTCCCAAGCTTCAAATTTCAATTACACATTCACATATACTAAGTATACATCACCCAAATAATTTCCTACACACATAAACATTTAATCAATCCTTTAATCCACCATTTACAAGCAAAAATAAATTGTCTTCAAGGAGTTTCCATGGATGCCAAAAATACAGCTCTCCCTTTAAACATCAAACCTCAAAATTCTTTCCACAATTCAAGTACCCATAACATCCACACAAACTTTAATGAAGCAAGCATCAAAAATACATACTTACCACTTTTGAAATTCTTTAAAACCTCACCCAAACTTAAATTTCTTGCTGCCTATCTACTGCCCAAGTTGTATAGAACAACTTTAGTGAAGGACTCTTGAAGAATCTAGGGCTTCATCATGGAGGATTGGAGCTTCATGCATGAATGGCCATGGACTTTTCTTTGGGATGCATTCGGCTGGTTCAGTTGTTGGAGGTTGAAGATGATGTTCATCTATCCAAAATGTCTTTTATAGGTGGTCCAAGTTGCCTTAGTGGAGCACTTAACTTATTTTAATGTTTAATTATTCAAACTTTCTCAATTTTCATTTTTATGCCCCAAACTTCCATCATTTATACTATGTACCACAATTTTAATTTTCATGATATTTTACAAATATAATATCATGTATTTTTAATGGAAATTTAGGTCAAAAGACAACTCGGGGTGTCAAATGACCACAATGCCCCTTTCGGGTTGCATTCCCGATTTTTCGGTAACACCGGGTTTTATCCGTTTTTCAATTTCTCACTTTTCTTTGTACTAATTAATTAATTTTTCTTTGATATTTTTAATGATATTTATACTTCAATAGGTGTCTCTTTAAGTCTTAAAAAATATTTTCTAGGGTTCCCCGTGGTCCAAGGCTAGTCAACGGCCCACGCCATGACTTCCCGGTGCGGTCACCCATCGCTAGGGTTCTCGGCTCGCTTAACTGGGTTACATTTATTTGCTATTATTTTTCCTTTGTTTTTCATGTATTTTCTTTTCTTGTATTTCATTATTTTATGTCTCCTCACTCATATCGAAGTGTAGTTCTAGGCATCCTAGCTGTCTAGACAACGCTGGTCACAAGAACAGTAGAACGCACTACCGAACTTAGGGGCGTTACATTCTCCTTTGAAAATATAATTTATTTTTAAAATATAATGAGAACAAATTATTAAAAGAATAAGGTAAGATAAGATAGGGTGCTCCAACACCGAGTGTGACATACCTTGCTCGGCTACACTATAGACAGGTGAGGGGTTTCACATTTATTGGTGTCAAAGCATGGTTTAGGCATTCCTAGGCATCGATAGATAGAATAAGATTGTGTGTATAACGTGCATTGCATTCATAAGAGTCGAGGTGACACTAATGCAGATATGTTTTCTTTGGTTATTATAGGTTAAGCTATGGATCCCAGTTCACAGAGAGCTATAGAGAAAAAGGGAGAAAGCCATGTTATGCCTTTGGGTGATATGGGAATTCGGGGAGATTCTGTTGTGCCAGTGTTAGAGGTAGTTCCGCAACCCCAACCACAACAGAATTCACCTTTGGGAAAAATAAGGAAGTATGGAGCTGTAGATTTCAATAGCAGAGAGGAAGATGATTCTTCAACTGCAGAGTATTGGTTAGAAAGGACAGAAAGAGTCCTACAACAATTGCATTGCACACCAGAACAGAGTTTGGAGTGTGCAGTTTCACTACTACAAGAAGCTGCATATCGGTGGTGGAACGCTATAATTAAAATAGTGCTGCTAGCCAAGGTGACTTGGGATTTCTTTCTGATGGAGTTCAGAAAGAAATATATTAGTTGTGTCCATGAAGAGGAATAGAATAGGAGTGGCGATCAGCAAAAAAGAGTATTTGGACAGTCTAGTAATAAGAGACCTAGAGAACCATTAAGTCAAACACCTGATCAAAGTAAGAGACATAGGCCCAGACCCATATCCAGAAGAGACCAACCAGAGATACCAATAGTGAATACATAAGGGCTAGCAATGAGAACTTCTACCCCAAGAAAATGTGGCCATTGTAACAAGTGGCATAAATGTGAATGTAGGGGATTGACTGGAGCCTATTATAGATGTGGGGCCATGGACCATTTTCTGAAGGATTGCCCTCAGAGGAGGCTATATGCTATGGAGGCTCGAAAGAAGTCAGGTTCAGACAATGAAAGGCAACACAGGGAAGTGAAGAAGCAATGAGGTAGCAGATCTTCAACTACGTACATCAGGTAAATTTCGAGGACGAAATTTTTGTTAGAGGGGAAGAATTGTGACATCCTCACTTTAGGCAGTCCGTACATTCTACTGTTCTAGTAACCAATATCTGTCCGGATAGCCAAAATGTCTGGAACTATATTTAAACTAAAGTGAGGAGTCATAAATAACTCAAATAATGACAAGAAAAATTAAGGAAAAATTTAAACAATGAAATGCCATTAGGTTAAATGAGCCGGTGCCCTGGTGATGGGTGACCTGACTGAAAACAGTTGTCGACCCTATACCTATGGGGAAATCCAATGAAATAATTTTTGAGACTCTAGTGAAGAGTTAATAAGCCTTAGATGGCAATGGAATGCCAAGAAAATACTTAGAAAATTATATCAATCAGTACAGACAATTTTAGTCCGTTAAGCTAAACGAATGACATTTTGGCCATTTCACCTTTAGAGATGATTTTTGATTAACTTTTCCAACTAACCAAATAAATTATATGACATAAAATGTGAATAAATATTACTAAATATTTAATTAAAAATGGGTGGAAAAGAAAGAAAAGAAAAAATAAAAGAAAGTTTAATTATGACATTATTATGATGTCATTTACAATTTGTACACCAATCACCATTCAACAAATACACATAAAACAAATAAAAGGGGCTGAAACAAAAGAAAAATAAATCATCGTCTTCCTTGAACTAGACCAGCCGAAACCTCACTTCTCTCTCCCTCCATTGATTCTCAACCAAAGCTCCATTTCCCTCTCCATTTCACTATAAAACCACTAGCTTACCCCTCCGTAAGGCATAACATGATCCCGTAGTATACCTAATGAATTACCAAATTTTGCCTACTGATAGCTCATTAAATACACTACAAGGGATTTTAAACCTTTTCTTATTTCTTTTTTATAGTGGTGAGCACTTTTGACAGGTATAAATTTTTTTTTTTTTTTTATCTGAAGTGAACCAATTAACAAATCTGAAGTATCAATAATTTCTATAAAAATTTTGGCAAAATGCCATCTGTATTTTGAATAAAACAGTTCTTCAAAAACCTGTAAAAAGCACTTCCAATATATATTTCTTCAATCCCAAACTCCAATAATAGTTCAACACAATAAATTTCTCAACATTTGTCAACTCAATTCAACATCAATTTTCTAGTGTTTCCAAAAGCTCAGATAGGAGAAATATGTTACAATATTTTTACAGGCCAAAATAATTTACAATTTTAGTTTACAACTGCTCAAGACTAAGTACAATATATACATACAGTGCACATACATTACAATAAAAATTACAAAAATATGGTATACTTAATATACCTGGAGAAATCTCAAAATGTAGCACAAGCAGCCTATTCTGCTACTCTGTCCATCTGTCTACCTGCGACAGCAACGAAAAAGCTATCGCTGAGCCAATGTCTTAGTGGTGCACAATATTAAGAAAATACAATTTAAAACCATAAACCATAATTCATATAAACTGTGGATACTTAAAATCATAGTTGAATTCAAAAGACAGTGAATGTCATAAAGAATTAAACTCCGTATCACAATATCACAATAAATATCAATAAATCACACACACAGCTTAATCATGATTCCATAGTCCAATTCATCTCAAAAGCTGATGGCTAATGAGGAATAACATAGCTAGCTAGCAATAATATGAGTACTCATCCTATTCGTTCTCAACTGACACACACCTCAACACTTCAGTCAGAGAGGGAATTCAAAGTCAATTCATCCCACTAGACAAGCTAGCGAGGAATTCAATCAAATATATATGATAGCTGTGGTTTCAAATCATTTACAATATTTTTCAAGCAATAAGTATCCATCAAATTTCCATTCAAACAATTTTCCACAATTTAAAACAATAACATACAAATTGTCATAATTTATTTCAATTGAAAAATTCAAAAGAAATAACTGTTGTGCACAAACCTCTGAACAGTAACTTCTTAGCCCTGACTCAGTGTTTCCTTCCCCTTCCCTGTGCCTTTGCTAACTGAAACACATAATTTAAAGTGTTTCAGTACTCATTTAAACTGTCTCTAATAATAAGGTTCAATAATTAATTTATTTAATACTATTACTTTTCTTAGTCAACCTATAATGTTGACCCTTAATGCACTCTAGGGAAACAAATTTTAATGTTACCAATATGTCACATTTTATAGTCCTTTAGTGTTGATACATGTTACCAAATTCATTTTCAAGTGTATTGCATTTTATTGTAATTTATGGGATTTCAGTATGCTATTTTGACCTAGCCGGATGACCTAGTTCCCTCAGTTTTTGATTTCTGGTCCGACTTACAAACTTGTAGGTCTATGTCTTAGTCAACTTTTGCCACAAAATTTAGGTCATTTGGAATTTACTAGACCAAGTTATGGTCATTTTACTATTGCTGGTCAGATTGCACTAAAATGGTAAACTTAGGTCATTTTTAGGTCATTTCCGGTTCTGGCAGTTTTTATACTGGAACTTGTGCAAGCATTTTGACTAGGCTTTGACATAGGTCCTTACTAGGTAGGATGTAGTGCCGAGTGTCGATCTTTAGAGATCGCCCAAATGATGTAATCTGACCTTTAAAGGTTCTTAATGATGTAATCTGATCTCTTGAGATTGCCCAAATGATGTAATCTGACCTTTTGGAAATGAAATGAAATTTTATTTGACGGTTATCATTTAATTATTGCATTGGTTATTTTTCGATCTCTGATGTGCATATCCGATCTGGTTACTAACTAAATCATCCTTAGCCGATCTGTGACTCTGAACATCCGCCTTAATCCAACGACCTTAGCCAGCCGATCTCCTTTTACTTTATTTATGGTGTTTTTGGAATCTTCCTGCGACGTGTCAGGAAAGTGGGCGGATTCCGCTAACCGATGCGTCGCTTGGGACACTGTGAGCATTGAATGCTCAGACGGGTATAAATAGAGGAAGGGTCAGTCAGTTGCACCCTTATGTCATTTTCAGCACTTTGCGAGTGATTCCAAAATTCTCTCGTTTCTTTAAGTTTTTCCGACGCTGATCACATTTCTGTAAGGGTTTTGATCTTTTCTTTGTTAAACTTCTTTGGTTTCTTTTGAAAATGAGCGGCGCCGAGGGTCAGAGAGCTACGAGTTTATCTTCTGTCCACATTTTGTGGACCTCGGAAGAGGGTGACGTGATTAGATCAGGTGGTCAAGCCAGCAGAGCCCTCGTCCCGGTAACTAGTTCGGGTGCTAGACCGAGGCGAGGGACATATTTGAGAAGAGACAACTTGCCAATTGATGAGTTGCCTTTAGTCTTGAGAGAAACCGATCTCCAATCTATAAGCCAGGAGTACAATCTGTGGATCGACTCCTTTGAATTGATCAAATGCGATAGCGATCATGAGGCCGACCATTTCTTTGATGAGGGCGATCTCATCATGGTGTATGAAGAGCAACTGAAGGCCGGGCTCCATTTTCCCTTAGATGAATTTTATAAAGCCGTCCTAAAATTCCACCATGTCTCGATAGCCCAAGTGCATCCGAACTCCTAGCAGACTCTAATAGCCTTCCAGGGCCTCTGCCGAGCTAAGGGACTGGAACCCACAGCCAGAGTCTTTCCCAAGCTGTATAGGCTCGCCCGAAGGAAAGATGATGAGTTATGGTTCTTCCAAGCTAAGCCCCATTGTTCTCTCCTTATCAATCTTCCTTCTTTATTGAAGAATTGGAAGAATCGGTTCTTCATCTTGAGAAGCAAGATTCAGAACGGCTTTAAGGGGATCCCACGGAGTTGGCAACACTTGGTCGCTCCGATCCCAAAAAGGATCACTTTAAATAAGGACGAAGCCGCCATGGTGAAAGAGTTAAAGTCTCAGGTGTCCACTCAGAAATTCTCTTGCTTAGACGCAGTGATGGCCGAATTGCAGTATTGGATGATGCGGCTGATCACTGGCGAAGAATATGAGCTTCAGCTCTTTGACCTCGGCCCTAGTACCACCCATATCTTTGGTCTCTGAATCTTAGTGAACTCACTGACTTTCTTTTTCGTGTAGGTATGGCGTGCGATGATGCTTCTAGGGAGAGCCGCAAACGAAAGAGGGAGGTCTCCAGAAAAGTGAGGGAAATGAAGGGGGCCGCCACTACCGATGCTCAGACCCCTCATCGTGAATCCATAGAGGTGCCGAGCTCTCCTCCCCGACTTCAGGAGCAACCGATCCCTGAGGTGGAAGTCATCGCCCCGGCTCCTCAATAAATCGAGCTTCCACCTCCCCCTCCTCCTCCGTCCTCTTCCAATGTAGAAGGGGAGTCTTCCGATCCCATAGTTAGGACACTTTCCCAGGGCGCACAGCTTCTGATCCAATCATTGGAAAGGAACCGCTCTACTAGGGGGAATCCCGGACTGGCCAAAGTCATGGGAGCTTCTATTTGCTTCCAAGAAGACCGGAACAGGTTGGCAGAGGAGAGCTTGGATGATATATTGGCTCAAACAATGAGCTTAGGCTTAGAGGCCATCGCAAACCAGGATATTCTCAGAGAGAAAGCCCACGGCTTGAAGAAAGAGATCCTTAAGGCGGTCCAAGATGCCTCTACTCCACAAGCTCAACTCTCTTCTGCTAACGAGTACATCGCCAGAATGGAGGATCAGATGAAGCATTATGAGAAGAGGATCGTTTAAGTGGAACGGGAACTCGAAGACTCTCGAGCTAGTTGGTCTGTCGATCTCGCTCATTATGCTGAAGACCTTCGGGCGAAGGAGGAAGAGCTCCGAGCCAAGGATGAGGAACTTCAAGCTAAGGAAGAGGAGAGCACTACGAAGGAGGCCGGGGCTTATGTGAAGGCCCATAACGACCTTATGGCTGAGCTAAAGAAATGGTATCCAGAAGAGGATTTCTCTTAGATGAACGAGCTCGCCCCTGCAGCCGAAGACGAGAGCGATGAGGAGCCCGGGGGAGATAGAGAGGGTGAGCGAAATGTTGATGTAGAACAGGCTGGGGGTGATCCTCCAATCTAATGACTTGTACTTTTATTTTGAAATGAAATTAAATCCCTTTTGCTCAATTTCTTGATGAGATCGGAAAGTATTCAAATTGTATGAGTGCTTGATTATTTGAACATGTTAGAACATCAAACTTAAAAGCGATTATTAATCTAAGTATGAGGGATCAAAGAAATATTGCAAGCATGAGATCGGCCTAAGGTGGAACCAAACACTAGGTAGAACTTTAGATCATTAAAATTGGAAACTTGATTTGAATTCTTAAGATCGAAAACACCATTAAATCGGACTGCAACCTTAACTTTGTTAAACGATTTTCCACAATATTTATAAATGAGAGATCGTAAATAAGACTGGATGGCATGGAGACCTGATATTGGTTTGATCTTCTTTGACGAGAGATCGGAAATGAGATTGGACGGCATGGAGACTTGATATTGGTGTGATCTCCTTTGTCAAGAGATCGGAAGGCATTCAACTAGATGCGAGATTAGTTTATTTCCTGATAGAGTCACTTGTAACCAAAGAATGTTGGTTGGGGTCAATTTTCAAAGTTCATTGATTTTGGTGATCGGCCAAAATATGGTGTCGACAGCTGCCCCTCTTTACATAATTTCTATTGAAGGGAATAAAGTTTTCCCGTATAGGAATTATGTAAAGATTCAGACCCATATTTTGGACGATTGGGTATCAAAAATTAAAAACATCGAGACTCAAAATTTGACTCGGAAGTTAAAGTTGGAAACCAAGATTAACTTAGATCAAGGAACCAGAGGTTGACGACAGGAATTTAAATGCGAAAATAAAAAAAAAACAACTCGAAAATTTAAATGCATGAAATTAAAATCAACTTGGGTCAAAGAATCAGAGGTAGATGATAGGAATTTAAAGGCAAAAATTAAAATCAACTTGGATCAAGGAATCAGAGGTTGATGACAGGAATTTAAATGAAAAAATTAAAATCAACATGGAAATTTAAATGCAAAAATTAAAATCAACTTGGATCAAGGAACCAGAGGTTGATGGCGAGAAACTTAAATGCTGAAAATTAAAATCAACTTAGATCAAGGGACCAGAGGTTAATAGCAAGAAATTTAAATGCTGAAAATTAAAATCAACTTGGATCAAGGAACCAGAGGTTGATAGCAAGAAATTTAAATGCTGAAAATTGAAATTGTGACACCCCTTACCCGTCTACAGTGTAGCTAAGCAAGATATGCCACTCAGTGTGCCGGAGCACCAATTCATGTTTCAATTACAATTTATCCCTTCTAATTCATTTATTTACAATTTTTGATAAATCTGAATTTTTCTCCAATTTTTATAGAAAATCTGGCAGAGTACCGGTTATAAATTGGAAAAACAGTTCTTCTGAACCTATTTAAAAACACTTCCAATATAATTTCCAAATCCAGACTCTATTATACACACATATCTGAACTCAATCTCAAAATCTCAATACTATTTTCAAAAAATTTTCTTTTCTATTCACATCATCACTGGAAGCACATTCATAAATATTTCTCAACATTTCATTTTTTCAACATAATATATAGAAAATTTCAATAACATGAAATTTCATATATTTACATTATTACATAATTTCAAGAGTTTATAGTTACAATCCAAACTAATACAAAATGCAAAATACAAAATGCTACCCCAAAGTCCTAATGTCCTACCATATGCACTGTAGATATGAGGTGACTCTAGACTCTAGATGCAGGTCTGAAAGTTCACTCGGTGTGATGTCTGCTGGGCTCCCTAGCTAGGTCTCCAGTACTTGCGCGTGGCAAAAGCGACGAGCTAAGCAATTCTGCTTAGTGGTGACAATATAAAATAAAATAAAATAAAATAAATATGCAGAATGTACGATTTCATTTTTGGGTAGACTTAATTTCTGATATTTATTGCAGTATTATTCGATTAAAATTTGGTAAAATTTATTATCATTGCCCGAGTAACCCATATTAATCGAATGGACTGGATAAACAGGTAAACTGGCACTGGGTACTAAGTACCTCGGACCCTCACACCATCAGTCACATTGTGTCTCCCGGTGTACAACAGAACAACTAATAAGCTGTAATAATTATCGGGGATAAAACCCAAGAATATTATCTCAATCAACATAGCCAAAGGCTATTTTATCACATAATGGAATGGAAGCCCATGAAACACAGAATGGCGTAAAGCTATATGCAGTACTGCTAACAGAACCCTATTGGTATGCCAACCTATCCAAACCAATCTTGCTAGGTATACTAGGGCTTTTTACACTTTTAAGTTTCACAATTCTTGAATTTCAAGTTTTGGTGTTGCTATTTAATTCATTAGTCAAAAAAATGTTGACTTTTACATGGACAATAGGTACATTGGTTTTAATACTCCCAACATACCACATTTTGCATTCTAAACTTGTTGGTATTGGTTGCCAATACCATTTCTAAGCTTAATGTTAATTGGACAAAATTTTCAGTTTTCAAGCTTTGTGTTTACTATTCCATTAGTCATTTTTGTAGTGGAAATTTGGCAAAATGATCAATGAAAGTTGTTCCTTTTTTTGTCTAGTTACATTTTCTTTTTTGAATCACTCCATTTGGAGTTTTGTAGCTCAATTTATGGCTCAAAAATCACAACTGGCCGAATTGAAATTTTTCTGCACTTCGACCGACCAAATCTACATAAGATAGGAGCAGTGACTTCAGGTCACTTTTTGAATATGTTATGATCATAATTTGGGTTAGGTTTCTCCATGAAAGTTGTTGGTCTATATCTCAGCTTATTGTAGGTAAAATTTTAGGTCAATTGGACCTTTCTACACTGAGTTATGGCCAAATGACTAAACACTGTTCATTTGGTCATTTTGCCCAGGCATAATGTAGGTCACCCGGATTAGGGCAATCTTTTAGTCAACTTGGTTTGGTTTTCTGGGCATGCTTTCTTCACCAAAGTTGTGCCATTATGTGTCTAGTTTTATGTACAATTGGCCTTATACCAATTGAACCTCTAAAATTCCAGTTATTTCTGCCCAAACCTGCTAGACTCATGCCCAGTCCTGCAGGTCACCAAGGGCAGCCACACCAAACTCAAATCCCACTACACAATTCACTTCATTTTTTATTCAAACAAAACCAAATGGTCACTAATTGACCATTAAAACCTACTTTCATCATCACATGACCAAAATCTCATTTTCATCCCAAACCCTAACTCAAACATCATCAACCATGCATTATCATTTGCATTTCATCACTTCACTTAAGAGATGCATAATGAGGGCAGCCATACTATCATTTTAACTCCATAAAACTCATCACAATCATACTCCAACCAAGGCTGCTGAAATTTAGGGATGGTATACAAATGGTATTTCATCAATTTCTTTGTCATTTGCACTCATTCATAGTCCTTAAACATGAATTTAAAGTGAAAACCAAGGTTAGGTCACAAACCTCTAATGAAGTGAGATTTCCCACTTGCTAGGGTTCTTCTTTTTCCTTTCTTTTTGCTCCCAAAAGACTCTCTAAGATGTAAGAGCACTTTTTTGTGTTGGGAATATAGGGTTTAGTTGGGTAAAAGCTAGGGAAATCAAGCTTTGAAAAGCTTGCTCAAGGTTGGCTATGGAGGGAGGGGTAACGGCAAGAAGAAGAGTGGAGAGAGAGTTCTGTGTTTTTTTTTTCTTTTTTCAGCCCATTTGGTCTCTTTTAAATAAGCTTATGCCATGTGTCAACATTGGATTGGTTGGGAGAATTTTAATGACATCATTATGATGTCATAATTCCATTTTCTTTTATTTTCTCTCCTTTTCTTGTCTATTTAATTTCAATTAAAATTTTAACAACATTTATTCATGTTTTATGTTATATAAATTATTTATTTAACTGGACAAGTTGGCCAAAAATTATCTCTGAAGACGAAATGACCAAAATGCCCTCTGTTTGGGTTAACGAACCAAAATTATATGTACCGATAGAAAAATTTTTCTAAGCATTTTCTTGGCATTCTAATGCCATAAGAACCTCAATGACCCTTCTCTGGAGTCCCAATAATTATTTTATAATTTTTCTCCCGGGTTTAGGGTTGCTAACGACCTTCACCATCATTTCCCCTTCGAGTTACTCATCCCTGGGGTTTCGGCTTGTTTAACCTTAGTGTATTTGGTTTCTAAAATTTTTCCTTGATTTTTATGAGCATTATTTAGTTTCTTTATAACTCCTCACTCTAGTCTATTTATAATTTCAAACATTCTAGTTGCCCGGACCAACATTGGTCACCGGAATAGTAGACTGTACGGACTAGCTAAAGTGAGAATGTTACAACTCTTCCCCTCTAATAAAAATTTTGTCCTCAAAATTTACCTGATGCAAACAGTTGAGGGAATTGTTGCCTCATCGTCTCTTCACTTTCCCAAGTTACCTCTTCAGTGTTGTGGTGCCTCCAAAGCACTTTTACCAGTGAAATTTGTTTATTTCTCAGTTCCTTCACTTCCCGAGCTAGGATTTGTATAGGTTGTTCTGTATATGTCAAGTCCGGTTGGATTTCAATCTCTTCCATGGAAATGACATGTGAAGGGTCTGAGCGATATCTTTTCAGCATAGAAATATGGAATACATTATGGATTTTATCCAATTCTGGTGGTAAAGCTAGCCGATAGGCCACTGGTCCCACACGTTTAATGACTTCATATGGGCCAATGAACCTAGGGCTTAACTTACCCTATCTTCCAAACCGCAATACTTTTTTCCACGGTGACACTTTGAGAAACACTTTATCACCAACTGCATACTCTATCTCTTTTCTCTTCAAGTCGGCATATGATTTCTGTCTATCTGAGGCAACTTTCAAGTTAGCTTTGATTATCTTCACTTTCTCCTCAGTCTGTTTCACCAGGTCTGGTCCTACCAGCTTATCTTTGCCCACTTCAGTCCAACACACCGGGGTTCTACATTTCCTCCCATACAGTGCTTCATATGGAGCAATTTTAATGCTAGCTTGGTAGCTATTGTTATATGTGAATTCTGCTAGTGGGAGGTATCTATCCCAACTCTCCTCAAACTCAATGACACAACTCCTTAGCATATCCTCCAGGATCTATCACATAATTCACATTATTATTATCATTTCAATTTATTAACTATGAAAATTCAATTAGTTCTGAGGTTTATCTGGATTACTCATTCTGACTGTCCATCCGTCTGAGGATGAAAAGTCGTGCTAAAATGGAGTTGTGTGCCCATGGCTTCTTACAACTTTTTCTAGAATCTCGATGTAAACCTTGGGTCTCGGTCAGATATGATGGAAAGTGGGATTCCATGCAGTCTAACTATCTCACTAATATATAATTCTTCTAGCTTCTCTAGTGAGTATTTAGTCCTAACTGGCAAAAAATATGTTGACTTCGTCAATCTATCCACTATCACCCATACTGCATCATGCTTCTTCTGGGTGAGAGGTAGACCACTAACAAAATCCATAGTGACCCGGTCCCATTTCCATTCAGGTATGCTTATAGGCTATAGCAATCCTGATGGAACTTGATGTTCTGCTTTAACTTGCTGACATGTCAAATACTTAGTCACATAGTCAGCTATATCCTTCTTCATACCAGGCCACCAATAATAAGGCTTCAAATCATTATACATTTTTGTGCTTCCTGGGTGCATAGCATAAACACTAGTGTGTGCTTCTTTCAGAATACTAGTCTTCAGTTCCCCATCGTCTGGTACACGCACTCTTCCTCTGTAGTATAGACACCCATCCGTTTTCATCTCATATTCAGTTTCCTTCCCCTCTGAAATTTTACCCACAATGGCTATTAATTTTTCATTTTCCATCTACCCATCTCGTATCTGCTGTAGCAGAGTTGGCCTCACTTGTAACTCAGCCAAAATAGCTCCATCTTGTGCTAAGGACAGACAGGCATTTAGTGATCTTAAAGCTGTGATGGACTTCCTGTTTAAAGTATCAGCAAATACATTTGCCTTCCTAGGATGATAATCTATCACACAATCATAGTCCTTTAGGAACTCAATCCATCGCTTCTGTCTAAGATTGAGCTCCTTTAGGGTTGGCAAATATTTTAGACTCTTGTGGTCTGTATAGATGTAACATTTTTCACCATATAAATAC